>NW_028229933.1:0-42200 GCF_053477565.2 Lygodium microphyllum | reverse complement strand
CTTCGTCTTCAAGTGGTGAAGGCGCTTTCAAAATTCGGGGATTAACAAGTTTTTGGAGGGTGAGTTACACATCAATGGTGTGCGGTATTGGCAAGAGGCTACATATGGTGATGCGCTTCAACTACTACTAGCAAGAAGACTCAAAGTAATTGAAAAGATAGCTATCGAAGCCTATGAACTTTACAAGGCTGATGATGGTCACACAAAAGCTACGCTAATCAGTGGTGAGCAAATCCTTCGCATCTCTCGAATGGTGGGATCTAAGAGGCTATAGCTTCAACAACACGCTTCATGAAAGTTTGTAGTGTAAATTTGTAGTTAATGCATAAATGACTACTCCTACTTTCTACAACTTTCAATCGGTTCAAAACATTCGGGTGGATGTGTGCATTAGTAGAAAGATACATTTTCAGCAAAGGTTGGTCTTCTATTTTGGAGCTGAGAGGTTGAGAGAGATCTTGTTGTCTCCTGATCCCATAATACTCCCTATTTTGGATTATAACATCTCCTTTAATGTGCACATATTCATTCTACTCTAAGTGTATCCCATGAACCATAGGGACTTGTATGGACCTATCCGTCCACTTGCTAGACAAACCGTGCATATAATTGTTAGCACAAAGCTCAGGTTTCAAAATGTTATAAGGGTCTTATTGGGCCCTCGTCGTCTTGCTGAGATTAATGCATCTGTAAATCCATTTATTCTACCCTTAATAAGATATGACTTGGGCCTAGACGTGTTCATCTTTATTTTGTATTGAGCTAGATCAACATCTTCCTATCATGGCTTTTCCAAGTTTTTTTGGGCACAAAGGGGAGAAATCTCTGGACTTTTTGGATGACTTAGAAATGGCCTTTCTAGTCACAGGCCGGGATGATGAAGCAACCAAAGTACGGGCCTTCCCTTTAGTTCTAAAGGGTGATGCTCGAGTGTGGTATCAAGCTCTCCCAGAGGCTACAAGGGGTAATTGGGAGAATCTCAAGACCGCATTCATGCACAAGTACCAAGATACAAAGCCACCTGAAGATATTTGGAGACAACTCTTAGATCTTCACCAAACCATAGCAGGGGAGTACCAAACCTATGAAGGCATGTTTATAAAATTGTGGGATAAATGGACAGCCTCTTTAGCCGAGGGAGAAAGAGTACCTGATTGCCTTAAGAAAGATTGTTTTCTAGCCGGACTCCATCCTCTACTAAGGGAGAAGGTCAAAGGAAAGTTTCCCACATCCTATGAAGAATCAATCACTTATGCGAGGGAGAAAGATAGAAAATTGAAGTATCAAGCCCAGTTGAAGGGGGGAGTTGAGCCCATGCAGGCTTTACCAACCATGCCAAGGCCTAGAGAAATAGCAGAGGCCCCACCTGAATCGGAGATACCACAGCAAGAGCTCCTACAACGCTTTACTAATCAACTTGAAAGCCTTTCGTTAAATTTGGTGCAAGGAGTACGACCCCCTCCCCTCATAAATGAAGGCAATCGAGGTCCAAGAAGACAAGAAAGAGAGTATGTTTGCTATAATTGTGGGGAGACTGGCCATGGTATGTACTTTTGCCCTCATCCCAGGCGTTTTCCAGGAAATGGGTTCCAACCAAGAAGGAGGGGACAACAAGTGACACCACCTAGGGAAAGGTTTGTTCCACCGAATCCAAGGCCTCCACCACCGGTTCAAGTTCTCCAACATCCTCGACCACTTGCAGAGGTGCCGCCCTTGCCTGTCCAACCGCCAGAGAATCATGATGTTAGGATAATTAGTTTAGATGAGAGTGATGTCAAAGGGAAGGCTAAAGTAGTAGAGGTTGAAGCAATGCCGGTGAAGAAAGCCCGTAGAATTGAGAAGATGGAGCCTACACCACCAAAGGAGGTTGAAAATATGGAAGAGGAGGCAGAGTCATCAGTGGCTGCAAAGACACGCAACAGTAAAAAGAGGAGGGCTCGCTCACGCCGACACATTGAGCCAGATGATTTTCCCTTGGGTAAAGGTACTAGAGCTTATGATTTGCTTGCTGATGTGAGGAATCAAGGGCCAAAAATTTCATGGCCACAATTACTACATCTATCTCCAACAGTGCGGCGACAATGGTCAAAGATGGTAAGCATTAGACCCATAAAGAATAGACATGTGAATGCAATCCAGGCTAGAAAGATGAAAGATATTGTGCCTCTAGTGGAAGCCGAAATCAATGGACAGAGAGTGTCAAAGACATATGTGGATGGAGGTGCAGAGATTTGTGTCATGACGGAAAAGTTGATGCATCGTTTGGGATTAGAGGTAAATGAAACTACTAAATTTGGGGCCAAAATGGCTAACAATGTGGTAGTAAATTGTTTGGGAGTTATAAAGAAAGTCAAGGTAAAGGTGTGTGGAGTGCAACTGGAGCTTGACATGTATGTGATGCCAGTGAAGGGGGATGGCTATCCGCTCATTCTTGGGCGACCATGGCTAATGGGAATGAAAGCCAGACAAGATTGGGAGACAGGGGCTTTAGAGCTAAGGCCACAAAAGGGGCTGCATAAAAAATGGAACAGCACTATCTACAACATGAAGGAGGGCCGACAGGAGGATCTTGTGTTAGAGACCACCGCTGATGAATGGAGTTCCAGCGAGGGTTGGTCATCTATGACAGAGGGAGAGTCTTCTAATGAGGAGGAAGAAAGCTCTCTAGAAGTGATGGGGATTACATTAAAAGGGCCTTTTAGTAGTGAAATTCCGCAGCAGCTTCCAAAGGTCGAGAAGGAGGGGTTAGAAAAAATGTTGGCTAAGGATCTATCAGTTGAGGAGAAGGCAGCCTACATGGAAGTGGTGATAAAACACTCGGCACTTTTTATTTCTGATTATGAACACATCACAGGTGTGACAGCAGTACAACATCACATTAATCTAAAAGAGGGAGCACGGCCAGTGGTGCAGCGACTACGACGATTGGGAGTAGTTCAACAAAACGCTCTACTCACTGAGGTGCAACGACTTTTAAAGGCAGGCTTTATCTATCCAATAGGGGATTCAGAGTGGGTTTCACCTGTGGTGGTGATACCCAAGAAGAATGGAAAATGGAGGATTTGTGTGGATTACAAGCCGCTAAATGCTGCAACAAAGAGAGATCACTTTCCTCTTCCCTTTCAGGATGAAATACTCAACGAGGTAGCTGGGCATGAGAGATACACTGTTTGTGATGGGTATTCAGGTTATTTCCAGATCCGAATAGCTGAGGAGGATCAACAGAAGACCACCTTCATTACACCTTGGGGTTGTTTTGCTTACAAAGTAATGCCATTTGGATTAACAAATGCCCCAGCTACCTTCCAGCGATTCATGAATTATGTCTTCCAGCCATATTTTGGGAAATCCATCAGGGTCTTTATTGATGATTTTTGTATTTATAGTTCTAAGGCTCTACATTTAGGGAAGGTGGATGAAGCTTTCAACCGACTCGCACAAATGGGGGGGCAATTAAACCATGAGAAGTGTCGAATTGGCGAAAGCAATGTAACTTTGTTAGGGCATGTCGTAAGTGAGAGGGGCATTGAAGCTGATCCAAACAAAGTTAAGGCCCTATTGGCGGTGCCATCACCATCTTCTGTGAAGCAACTAACCTCTTTCATTCAGAAGGTGCGATATATGGGGTGGTTCATTCATCTCCTCTCCCAATTAATATTTCCACTACAACAGTTAACCCACTCTGAGGAGCTCTTATGGAGTGACGAAAGTGAAAGGTGCTTTCACGAGGTGAAGAAGGCTCTTAGCACCCTTCCTATAATTTTACAGCCTTATTGGGATCAAGAGTTTTTTGTCAACCCGAGTTTTGGGGAAGATGCTCTAGGGGTAGCACTAATACAAAAGGATGCTAAAACTGGCCTAATGAGATCGGTTTACTTTTCTAGTAGAGTAATGACAGCATCAGAACGAGGGTACAAGATGGTCGAGGTGATGGTTTTGTCTCTAATGTTTGCTGTAAGGAAGTTTCGTCCTTATCTTCTCCCTAGGCCATTCACAGTGATCACGACAGAAGAGCATTTTCCCTATGCCTTACAGCACATGGATGTTTCAGCTAGAATCGCTAAGTGGGTGATACAACTCCAAGAGTTTGACTACACCTTCAAGGTGGAGGATTCTACTCGAGCTTGCCTAGCTGATTTGTTGACCCATAGATGCCATCAAAAGAAGGAAAAGGAGAAGGGAAAGGTAAAAGAGGAGACACCTCCTCTTGAGGAGCCGCCACGGGTGGAGAATGCCCATGCCCTCTACTTTGATGGGGCCTACAAGCGTATTAAAGACAGAGCGGCAGCAGGAATAGTGGTGTTCAGTCCCGAAGGTGACAAACTTTATGGAGAAGGTATCAGCTTGGAGGATGTCCATTCTAACAATGAGGCAGAATATCAAGCCTTGCTTTTAGGTTTGAGGTGGTGTCTCTCACATGGTATCACTCGGCTTAATGTTTTTGGGGATTCTATGCTCATTGTTAAGCAAATGAAAGGAATCTGGGCTTGTAAAAATGATAACTTAGCAGTGAAAATGAGGGAAGCTAAAACTCTCATGAGAAAGCTACAGAAAGCCCAAATCTATTTTGTGCCAAGGCGCACAAATGGCGACGCAGATGCTCTAGCAGCTGAAAAATTGAAAGAGGCAATGGTGGGCATCATTGCAGTAAAGCTTCCCTTGTTTCAAGGCAAGTTTCAACTACAAGATGTGCTTTATTTTCTCGAGCAAGGTGAGGCACCTACACATATGAGTAAAAGTGAGAAAAGGTGGCTAGCTACTAAGGCCACTAAATACCGCTTGATAAATGATGTGTTGTACTGCAAAGGAAAGGATGCAGTGCTTAGAAGGGTGCCAACAGCAAAGGAGATTATAGATGTGATTAAGAGCTGCCATGAAGGGGTTTGTGGCGGACATTTTGCTCAAGAAATAACCAGCAGAAAGATTCTCCAAGCCGGTTTTGTGTGGCCTAGTCTACACCGAGATGTGCAACATTGGTGCCGCACTTGTGACGATTGCCAAAAGGCCGGACCAAGGAAGCTAGTGCATGAGGAACAAAATCCCATAACTACATATGGCCCATTTGAGAAATGGGGAATTGATGCAATAGGGCCACTCCCACGAACTCAATCTGGCAAGGAATACATCATAATGGGAGTGGACTACATGACGAGGTGGGCAGAGGCTTCAGCAACTAGTAGGATCACAGCCCAAGAAGTGGGAAAATTTGTGTTTGAAAATATTTGTTGCAGGTTTGGCACACCTTTGGAAATTATCTCTGATCGGGGTCCTGGTTTTAGGGCAAACCTAGTAGGGGAGCTAATGGAAAGGCTAAAAATCAAGCACAGGCATTCTACTCCCTACTATCCACAGTGTAATGGTTTAGTCGAAAAAGTAAATGGGCTGATTTGTAAGATAATTACCAAGCAAGTACACATGCACCCCAAGCACTAGGATAAAAAATTGAATGCAGCTCTTTGGGCCTACAGGACTTCATTTAGAACCTCGCTTGGCTATACTCCATTTCACCTCGTTTATGGCCAAGAAGCTTTGCTTCCTATAGAGGTGGAACTGGCCAGTTTGCGTGTTTTAATAGCCAGTCAAGAGAAGAATCAAGATAAGAAGTTAGAGGAAAGGATCTTGGATCTAGAGAGGCTGGAGTTAGATAGAGAAGCAGTAGTCCAACACTATTCCATGCAGGCTGAAGAGAGGAGGAAGACCTTTAATAAGAAGCTGGCTAGCAAACACATAAGGGAAGGATCACTTGTGCTACGCTATGATAACCGCTTCGATAACAAAAAGGATGCTAAACTTGTGTTCAAGTGGGACGGGCCATTCATGGTCATAAGGAGATATCCAAATGGCAGCTATAAGCTAGGTGACATGGATGGGAAGGTTCACAAGACAAGGGTAAATGGATGGCGACTGAAGCCTTATTTTCAAAGAAATATGAATACTTTGGAGCAGTCATTCAATGAAGAGCCACCAATGAGGGGGTGCAGTCCTCCTTGCTCTATTGGACCATCATTATCAAGCTAGAGGCATGAATACCTCTAGCCTAAGGGGAGGGCTAATGATCCGGGTTTTTTACAACCCGGATCATTACCACAAAATTTGGCCAAAGCCCCTATCAAGAGCTTACCATATCACTTTAGGTTTACTCTTCAAGCACTAGGTATGCTACATTGCTTCTCGATTATGATAACTCTAGCAAATGGGGGGAGCAAGTTCTTAGAAGGCATGTCAATGTAAAGGGTAAATGGGGTGGTTATCTTAGTGAAGATGAAAATGGATTACACCTAGGAGTTGAGTGAATGCATAGATTTTTCAAAGGACTAGCCTCCAACTACATATGGGCTCCGTTTGCATCACTAAGATTTGGAATCTATCACCATCATTAGAGGACACCTCACCCTTGCACACAAGTCAAAATCCACATCATGGTGTCATTTGGATCTTGCACAAAAGCTTACAAGCATGGACCCCTTTTGTCACATGCTTATATGTATTTATATACATATGGGATACTAAAGTCAAAGCAGCTTTTGGAAGCCCTTTTTTATAATCTCAATAACTCCCAAGAAAAAGCGAATTTCAAGAAAATTCCCGCGAAGGCCGATCGGTTTCAATCTGATCTACAAAGTTGCAGAAGAAACTTTTTCCAAATTCCTCACGGATTTGAAGTTACGAAGGCGCAGACTGCTGGCTATATGCAATTTTCTTCTCTCTTTCACCACACCAACTTTCCACTCTATCCTTCTTGTAAATATATTATAATAATGTGCTTTGGGCACCCACCTCTTGTAATCTAGCTCCATATCTCTATTTTGTCTACCACCACCCTTGGCTTCTTGCATGATGACCAAGGTGGGGACTTGTCCCATCCACTACTCTCCATATTTTCAAAGATGCCATACATCATCTAGGATTATGTTAATCAAGAAGATTAGCTTAATCTAATCCCTCATGAAGGCTATATAAAGAGCCCATGGAGAATGAAGAAGGGGAGGAGGGAGAATGACAAGTCCATGAGAGCATTCTAGAATACCCTCATCTCTTTGAGGGAAGCTATGAGTGAGTTCTTTTATTATGTAGCATAAGGCAAGCTTCCTCTACCTCTTCTCCTATTATCTCTCTCTCTTCTCATCTTCTCATTCCATGTAGCATAATGGCAAGCTTCTTCTATCTCTTCTCCTCTTGTCTCCCTCTCCTCTCATCTCTCTCTCTTATATTCCAATATGGTGTCTAGTACATGTATTCTCTCTTGTAAATTTGTGTCTTGGTTCTCTTGATTCTCTTTGAGAAAAGAGAAGAAGAAGAATGACAAGTCCATGAGAGCATTCTAGAATACCCTCATCTCTTTGAGGGAAGCTATGAGTGAGTTCTTTTATTATGTAGCATAATGGCAAGCTTCCTCTACCTCTTCTCCTATTATCTCCCTCTCTTCTCATCTTCTCATTCCATGTAGCATAATGGCAAGCTTCTTCTACCTCTTCTCTTCTTGTCTCCCTCTCCTCTCATCTCTCTCTCTTATATTCCAATATGGTGTCTAGCACATATATTCTCTCTTGTAAATTTGTGTCTTGGCTTTCTTGATTCTCTTTGAGAATAGGGATGTCCTAGCCCATCCTCTCTTTGGCTAGGTGGTGCCCCTCTTTAGTTCTCTTAGTGAGGATTGGAGGTTGGATGGGTAAGAGGCAACCCGTTCATCATTTCAGCCCTCAGCGCCATTCAGATGGTTACACACACACCACAAACACAGACAATCAAGGAGAATGCCTGCAAAGTAACAGACAAAAACCAAGGATAAGAGAATTACCAATCAAACGTGACTCGACCTACTAACCCCAAGCAAACCATATCCTAGAAAAAATTTGACATGACCTTGCGACAAATGCAACCGAAAGCTTCATGCGATGCATCAGACAAACACCCTGGACCCCGTATCAGGCAAGAAAAGAAAAAACTGCATACCGTACTTGTAACCGTAACTAAGACAGGAAACCAAAACCATACCATATCCGACACATATCAAAACTATATATGTGATAAACCAAGACTGGACCATGGAAAATAACACTAATGACTGCGCAAACCCATCCCACGAAACGCTTCATTAAAAAGGGGAATTAAGTGCAGTGAGGGGGGAATTAATTTAATGAAGGGTTGATTTTAATCAATTATTAAAAATGGGTGAATTTTTATTAGGTGATAAACCTTAACAAGAAAACGGCGATTCCTTATTAGTTATTTAATTACCAATTATTAGATTAGGCGGTGCAGTTATTCGATTCCCGGACTTCGATTCCCGACTGGGTCTCTAAATGCAATTCATTGATTACAAATTAAGGTGATGTGGAGCGCTTTTTTGCCAGCGCGTGCTCATGTGACGGCTGGTTCATTTTAATTAAAAAAATTTTAAGTGCCTCTTTAGTGCACGTAGCGCATGCTAAGTGAACGGCTGGTTGATTTTAATTAAAAAAGATGTGTGTTTAGCGCGAATGCGCGTGGAAACTGTGGGTGAATTAAAAGGTTCATTTCATCAATTAATTTGTGATTAAGGGAAAA
Organism: Lygodium microphyllum; assembly: GCF_053477565.2. Classification (NCBI taxonomy): domain Eukaryota; kingdom Viridiplantae; phylum Streptophyta; class Polypodiopsida; order Schizaeales; family Lygodiaceae; genus Lygodium; species Lygodium microphyllum. The sequence continues at coordinate 33,653 of NW_028229933.1, read as the reverse complement.
AATAAAAATAAATAAAGCACATAAAATAAATACCTGGAAGGGGTGTGTATGTAATGCAGGAATGCGCACGGAAGAGTTCCAGTAAAGGAAAAGTAAAGAGCACTGATGAAACAACAATGACAACACCTTAGCAGATGTGTTGATTTGGTTTGTGTTGGTTTTTTATTTTTATTTTTATTTTTTATTTTTTGTTGTGATTATTTATGGTTGAATAAATGGAAAATGAGCAAGGGAGGTGAGGGGAATTTTTTTAGAATATTTTTAGAATTTTTTAGAATTTTTTTTGCAATTTTATAAATGAATTTTCTACATTTATTGGCAATTTAGGGGTAAATTTAGGAAATGTGGAATTTTCAGAAATTATAGGGTAGGCAATTTCCAGCAGACAAATTTCCAAAAATTGGCAAAAGGCAAAAGGAATTTTTAAAATTTTTTCTGAAAATTTTTTAATGGAAAAATTAATGTAGTGATTAATTAAGTCACCTAAATCACATTAATCAAATAAGTCAGTTAGGCATAAGTCAATTAAGTCTGGTTAGTGGGATAAGTCATGTTAGTCTGCCTAAAGCAAGTAAGGTTAGTCTAGGTTGCTTAGGTTAGTCAACTAGGCTAGGTTAGCTAACTAGGTAGGTGAATCAACTAAGTTAAGTTAACTAAGTTGGGGTTAGTTAATTAAGTTGACTATGATTAGGTTAGTCTAGGTTAACTATAGTTAGGTTAGTGTAGGGTAACTATAGTTAGGTTAGTCTAGGGTAACTATAGTTAGGTTAACACTAACCTAGCTAGGGGTAAGTTACGGTTAGTTGAACCTAGTTAGGTTAGTTTAGTAACTAGGGTTAATTAACACTAATTAGGTTAGCTAACTGAAATTAAGTTAGTGACTAACCTGAGGAGGGTTAGTGGAGGAGGAGGGTTAGAGGAAGTGGTGGTGGGGGTGGGGGAGGAGAAGGGAGGTGGTGGCAGATGTATCGGCGGCTGACGGCGGCTCCACGCGGCGGCGACGGCGGCGACTGTCCACAGGAAGGAGGCGCGACGGCGGCTGCTGTGGCGAAGGGGCTGCGGGCGGGAGTAGAAGAGGCGGACGGGGGAGGGAGGAGGAGGCTGCGCTGGGGAGAGGAAGTGCGGGCGCCGAGGGAGGGAGCAGCAGGCGGCGGGGATAGGAGAGGCGCTGGCGGGCGGGGAGGGAGTAGGCGCTGGCGGAGGGGAGGGAGTAGGCGCTGGCGGAGAGGGAGTAGCAGGCGTTGGCGGAGGGAGTAGGAGGAGGCGCTGGCGGGCGGGGAGGGAGTAGGCGCTAGCGGGGTAGGAGGGGCGAGGGAGGAGGAAGGCGACGAGGGAGGCTGGGGGGCCGCTGGGGGGTGGAGGAGGGGAGAAGAAGACGAGGGAGGCTGGGGGGGCGCTGGGGGGTGGAGGAGGGGAGAAGAAGATGAGGGAGGCTGGGGGGCCGCTGGAGGCAAAGAAAGGAGGAGAGGCTGCGCTGGGGGGGGAGGGAGGCAAAGGAAGGAGGAGAGGCTGCGCTGGGGGGGCGAGGGAGGCAAAGGAAGGAGGAGAAGGAAGGAGGAGAGACTGCGCTGGGGGGGGTAGGAGATGAGGGAGGAGGACACGCAGGAAGAGAGAGAGAAAGAAAGGGAGAGAGAAAGAGAGAGGGAAGGGCGGTTGGGGGGAAGGGGTGGGCAGTTGGGGGGGAAGGGGTGGGGTTATGGGCGGGGTAGGGGTCCAAGGAGGATAGGGGGTGCCCGAAGGAAGGGGAAGGGTGGGAAGGGATGGGTGCGTACCCCCGTCCCGCGCACGTGCGCGGGGCGGGGTAAAAAAATTTGCCGTGACGGGATTGAAATGGCGCGGGGAAGACGGTACGGGTTATGCGGACACGACCGAGGGGCGTGGAGATTCGTAAAATCGAAAAAGGGCGCGTTCATGCGCAAAACGGGCGCGAGAAAAAACGTAAAAATAAAGAAAAATTAATAACTCCCAATCCGGACGTCAAAACGAAATAGCGTAAAAACAAAAAGTGGGCAGGACGACAGGGGGAAAACAAGGAAAATATGGGACGGAGGTTCCGGGAGGGGTAAAGGACGGTCACGTGCATTTAAAAATTAATATCGAAAAATCCGTGCATCGGAATGAGGTGCAGAAAAAAGGAAAACTGTGCAAAAAGATGTGCCCGATAATCCTATCACATCAAAACATAATCCTGACTGAGAGAAGACGCGTTCACATGGGAAAAACCCAAAAAATAAACCCGAAAATGGGATCGGAAATTAATAGCGGACAACCCATTCACCGGAATGACATGCAGTAAGAAGGAAAAATGTCCGCAGGAAGGGGTGGCATAGGGTTATCATGTTAAACCGCAGTTCCGGTGGAAGTAAGAGGGGTTCATATGTGAAAAACTCCAAAAATACTCCCGAAAAGTCATTTAAAATTTAATAAGTAAAAATCCAGAAGTCGAAAAAGGGTGGAGGAAAAAGGAAAAAGGTGGGGGAAGGCACAGGGGACACGACTGTCAAATCAAATTAGAATTCCGATACAAATAGGGCAGGTTCACATGGAAAAATGTCAAAAATACGCAGAAAAAAGTCTTAAAAACCGGAAAATTAATAATGGGCAAACCGTGTATCGGAATGATGCGGAATAAAAAGGAAAAATGTCAGGGAAAAAGTGCTAGTTAGAGCTATGACGTCAGAGCATGAGTCCGAAGCAAGAAAAGCGCATTCACATGGAAAATCGTCTAAATTGCGTAAAATGCTTCAAAAATTAATAACTCAAAAACCGTGCACCAGAACAGGGGTAGGTAAAAAGGAAAAATGATTAGTTCAATGGGGGGAACAGGGCTATGAGGTTGGATGAGGACTTTGGTGAACATAGGATACATTCACATGGAAAAACCTCAAAATCAGGGAATGAAGGAAAACTGCAAGGGAACAGCCCCAAGAGTGGGTGGAACATAACCGGGTGGTTGGGAAGGGATCCCAAGAGGGTAAAAGCAAGTCATGGCATACATGCATGAACAGGTTAAGGCATATGCAGAAGGGTATGCAATATAGACGCGCAGGGACGCGTCCCCACACTTAAGACCTTAACGGATAGGGTTAACCGAGCAACAGGGACCTAGGACCACGCCACAGACCATCCACTAACTTCCCCACACTTAAAACATGACCGGCACGAAGAAACCAAAGTGTAGGGTTAGAAAAACTTGGCCCGTTTCGTCCAGAATCAAGGTTGAGTGTCGATGGCACGTCTAGTGTTGTTGTCGACTGCAGGAGGTACCAAGGCATCTTTACAGCACACGTTCGTCATGGCAGGGACCACGCGGCAGCACCCAGGGAGGTAGCTGATGGAAGGACTCGCAAGAAATTCGTCGATGATGAGGGATACTACACTCAACTCACAGTCACTCAATTGGAATAAAAGATCAGTCACTCGCCCCATGACTGATATCTCTTGAAGAATAAGGATTAAGACCCATATCTCATACCCGGTTGAGGAATCGACAAGGGGAAAATGGTGCGAAGGAGTATGCCAGGGTGCACATTTGATGGTGCATTAGTGCGTCCAACCCGTCTGGCATAAGTGCAAAGAGGAAGGCAAGGGAGCCTTACAGTGCAGTGCACAGAACAGGGTGATGTGTCTTGTGATGACGGTAAAGACCCATCCCGTGGGTGCATAGGGAAACGGGAACATACCTGACTCCAAGTGTCGTAACGTCCCTCAATCTCACCTCTCGGTAATTGATTGAAGAAACTCCAGTCACACTCAGCCCACCCGCTGTTTCACGCTCTGTGGATAGATACAGGAGGGCAGCCTTTTCCTGAAACCCATTGATGTAATCCTCACAGTCGCTTGTGCAAAGGGTGTATGCCTTGTGCGCAGTTGATGGTGCAACAGTGCATCCCGCCCTGTGCTGGCATACAGTGCAAGAATGAAGGCCAGGGAGCCTTATAGTGCAGTGCACAGAACAAATCGTGCTTTGTGCTTTAAGAGGCCCATCCCGTGCGTGCAACACTTCATTCACACTTCTCACCTCGCATTTGATTTGAAGGGAAAAGACTGGTCTCTCGACCCACCCTCTGTCTCACTCTCTGTTGATAGATACAAAGGGCAACCGTACTCACTTCCCCATCCGGTTAGGATGAAAGCTCACATCACTCAAGGGGTTGTCGATGAAGATCGCGTCATCAGTTGTTGAAGAGGCGTACCCAGGGAGGTAGCCATCAAATCGAACATTGTGTTGGATAGGAACATGTCGTCTGCTAGAGGACAGTTAGTCACTTTGCAAAGAGACCCAAGACACAGTGTACCAAGGGAGGCAGCGTCGAAATTGGATCCTAGGGATATCAATTAATGAATCCACTTTCTGGACTGCTGGGTGTTACCACCTTTTCCACAGCCAGCTTCTCGCCCAAGGGTGTTTACCACCTTTTCTTGGAACGAGGCCTGCTATGACAGGGAATTGCTTCCTTTTCTCTCATAACAGATTTGTTTTGTTTTTTTTTTTCTTCTTTTCTTTTTTTTCCCTATTCCCGAGGGTGTTTCCAACTTTTCTCGAATAATAGGTCGGCATGACAGGGACCTAAGTCCTTTTCTCTCATAACCGATATGTTTTTTTTTTCTTTTCAATATTGAGCAAGGGAATGGTAGAGAGACCATTTGTCAGAACCCACCTCGCCACTGTCGCTGGTGGAAAATAGAGGATAAGAAATCAAGGCTAGAAGGGGGGTTTGAGGAGATAGAGGGTTGCGTCCACTTCATCAGGAGTGATTGAAGAACGGCTAACAGAAGTAACATCATAAGAAGTACAGTGCCGCGCCAATGAGGGAAAGGATCAAGTGTCCGTAATTGTCAAGATCCCCAAGGAGGGAAGTACTTCTTCAAGCGATATCCATTAATCAGAAAGGGATCATCAGAGGCATCAACGGTCTGCACTTGAACAGAACCATTAGGGTTGACTGCAAGTACCTTATAGGGGCCCATCCACCGCTGTTGGAGCTTGCCAGGAAACTTGCCAAAGCGTGAATCATAGGCTAGGACCAAATCACCTTCTTTGAACTCCTTGTGCTTGATGAAACTATCATGGTAAGCCTTACGTCGAGCTTACGTGGCTTCCATGCACTGTAGAGCCATCCTGCGAATTTCGTCCAAACATTCCAAGTGCAGGAGACGGCGTTGCAGTGAATCATCATCCCCCAAACGCTCTTTGATAGCCACTCTCAAAGAGGGTAGTTCCAATTCAACAGGAAAAACAACTTCTGTTCCATACACCAGCTAGAAAGGTGTCTGTCCCGTTGCTGCTTTATGGGAGGTTCTGTACGCCCAGAGGGCCTCTGTAAGTCGATCGTCCCAATCACGACGATGTGCAGCAATTGTTCTTGTCAGAATCGAGCAGAGGATGCGATTGGTGACTTCGACTTGGCCGTTGGCTCTGGGGTAATAAGGAGTGGACTTGCGATGGCGGATCTTATACAACTCTGTCAACTCTTCCATGACTTTGTTGAGGAAATGAGTGCCTCTATCACTTACCAGCTCTAAGGGACTACCAAAATGGGTGATGATATTCTCGTATATGAACAGGGCCACGCTGTTACCATCGTCCCGCTTAAGGGCTTTAGCTTCACACCACTTTGTAACATAATCCGTACATACGAGGATGTATCGGTTCTGTTTCCTTCTGGTAGGAGGATCGATCGGACCGACGAAGTCAATGCCCCACTTCTCAAACGGCTTCAACGGAAGGATAGGTTGCAATGGCATGGCACTTGTCTTTGTGGGTTTCCCCATTCTTTGACAAGCATCACATCTTTTACAGTAATCATAGGAATCTTTGTGAATTGTAGGCCACCAATAACCTACTAGCAGAGCCTTCCTGGCCGTAGCTTCTCTTGCAAAGTGACCTCCACATGGCTCGTCGTGGCAAGCCTTCAGAACAATCCCAATCTCATCCCCTACAACACATCTTCTGAGTACTTCATCTTTGCCTTTCTTGTACAGTGCACTGCCTAGCAGGGTGTATGGGGCTGATTCTAGCATGAGCTTCTTCCTTTCCCGACTAGAGATACCAGGAGGGTACTGTTGGGTTGCCAGTAGATTGGCAATGTCCGCATACCAGGGAGTGACAATTTCTACCAAGAATAGGGAAGCATCAGGGAGATCTGGATCATCTTGCTCCTCGTCTGCAGTTTGTGGGATACGCGACATATGATCAGCCAGAACATGGGAATGACCAGGCTGTTGAGATATCGAGCTCCACTCGTGATACGCCAGGGTGACCATTGTGTATTTATGTCACAGACGTGTTAGTTGCAGACGCGGTTGGTACACCGCCCATGAATAATAGCCACATGATAGCTATCCTTATCTACTCTAGTTTGTGGCTCAGTTAGTATGCCACCTTAGTTAGTTGAGTTTGGTTTGAGACCTATATCTAGGGTTCTTCTATTTCCTTGTAAGTGAGTTCTTTTGGCTTACACAACTAAGAAGAGAAAAACGTTTTCAGCCTCCATCTCTGTGTGTCTTCCCCCATTGTGCAAGCAAGAAAACTTCAAGCGAGACTCCTTCCTTCTCTCCCACAATCTTGACATGGTATCAGAGCCTTGTTCGTGGTAAGGAGCTCAAGAAAGCAAGCCAAGCTCGCGGTGTTCTGGTAAGAGGAGCAGTGTTGCTTTCACTTTCTGTTTTGGGAGCAGATCTCTGCAGGTAGCACAGCCGGAAAGTGCAGGAGTGCATTGTCTCAGGTTGAGACGCCCTTCGCGGTGAAGCAAGAGGGCAGTATATGCTGCGGGAGTGAGCTTTAGCTCTTGGCGACCTTGTTTTTTTAATTTGAGGCCATTTCGGGGCCTGTTTTGCAGACGGAAGTTTTCTGCCCGCACTCAGGAAAAGGCTCAGTTTTATGCTGTGCAGCCACTGTTCTACAGGTCGGTGAATAGTTACTATAAAAATTGCATTGTATGCTTGTGCGCAGAGACATTGGGAGTTACAGAATCATCCCTGTTGCCTGTTGATGCAAAATCGTCACTAGGAAGTGACTGTGTGGTCAAATACCACTTTCGCCAGTTTTGCAGATTTTCCCTTGTGAGGGTGAAGCTGTGGTTTTTGCAGTGACAGAATTTTTTGCAGTCTTCTGTAATGGCATCTGATTCTCTTTCACAGATTGTCACTGAAAAGCTTGACAAGAACAACTTCCAAGCATGGAAGTTTAGAATGACGAATTTCCTTATGGGAAAAGGATATTGGGAATTTGTTGCAGGAAATGAAGAAGAACCAGTTCTTCCTGATGTTCCCAATCAACAGCAAATGCAGGCATTTAAAGCATGGCATGAGAGAGCCAGGAAAGTTATGTATTGGCTGTCTATCAGCATTTCAGACTCTATGATTGTGCATATTCAGGATGCAAGTACGCCAAAGGAGGCATGGGATACTCTGTCAAAGATGTATAGCACAAATACGCAAGCCAGGAAAATGCAGCTCAAGCAAGAGTTGCACAATGTGCAAAGAGAAAATATGAACATCAATGACTACCACATGAAGGTGAAGAAGCTTGCAGATGCACTTGCTTCCATTGGGTCGCCAATGGAAGATGATGATTTAGTTTCTGTGACCTTGAATGGTCTAGGAAAGGATTATGCGCAATTTCGGACATCCATTTCCGTCCGTGAAAGATTTCCTGATTTTGAAGAGTTGATTGCTCTTCTAATTTCTGAGGAACAGAGAAATGGTGGTGCATCTTCTTCAGGAGGAACTTCAAAAGAAGCTGTCTTCTACTCAAATGCTGGAAGAGGTAGAGGCAGAGGTAGAGGAGGCCGTTTTGGAGGCCGTGGTAGAAATCAGAATATGCAGCAAACTCAAGAAAACCAGTCCTATGGAGGAGGACGTGGTAACTCTAGAGGCAGGGGGAGCCAAAGAGGTCGTGGTGGATGGCAAAGAGGCCAAAATGCAAACAGTAATGTTGAATGCTACTATTGTGGTAAAATGGGTCATATGGCTAAAGACTGCTATAAAAAGCAGAATGACATCATGAATGGAAAACTGCAACAAGGGAATTATGCATCTTCTAGTAGACAGGGTGATGACAGAAATGAGCATTTGTTCATGGTGCAGCACATGAACAATTCTGTGACAAGTGGAGAAGAAAGTAATGATGTATGGTATGTTGACTCAGGTGCATCAAACCATATGACAGGTCATGCAGAATGGATGGAGGATGCAAGGAAAATGGAAAAACCAGGATTTGTGGAGACTGATGATGATACTGCACATCCTATTGTGCAGATAGGAAAAATTCCCTTGTCTATGCAGGATGGGAAAAAGAAATACCTATCAGATGTATTTCATGTCCCGAATATCACCAAGAATCTGGTTTCTGTTGGTCAAATGGTTGAGCAGGGCTTGCAGGTCAGATTTAATCCTCATGGATGCTTTGTTGAGGATATGAAAAATAAAGGTCGCTTGATAGCAAAAGGAAAGAAGAAGGGCAGAATGTTTACATTGGATGCAGACATGCCTGAATTGAGTGCAGCAATGTTTGCACATGGGACCGGTGTAGTTGCAGATATTGATATCTGGCATAAACGCATTGGTCATGTTAATGTACATCGACTTAAATCAATGCAGGCCCAAAATATTGTTGCAGGATTGCCTAAGTTCAAGGTTGCAGAAATGCATAAGGTATGTGAAGCCTGTCAGTTTGGAAAACAGGCAAGGAAACCATTTCCTAGACATGTTCAAGAGAGTGAGAAGCCATTGGAATTAATCCACTCTGATGTGTGGACTACTAAAGCTGCATCTCTTGGAGGCTATCATTATTTTGTTACCTTTATTGATGACTATAGCAGAAAAGTTTGGGTGTATTTTATGAAAAAGAAAAGTGAAGTTTTTGGGCATTTCAAAACCCTTAAAGCTATGGCTGAAAAAGAAACAGGTCTGCAAATAAAATGCCTAAGGTCAGATGGAGGGGGAGAGTACCTCTCAAATGAGTTTGCAAAGTTCTTGCAGGAGCATGGCATAAAGCAGCAATATTCATGCAGTTATACCCCACAACAAAATGGAATTGCAGAAAGGAAAAATAGGCATATTGGAGAGGTATCTCGTGCCATGCTCAATGAAAAAGACTTACCAGATTTTGATTGGGCTGAAGCAGTTGCTACAACAGTCTATATAATGAACAGGACTCCCACTGCAGCAATACATGGGATGACTCCAGAGGAGAGGTATACTGGTAGGAAACCAGATATTTCTCATTTGAAAATTTTTGGTTGCATTGCCTATGTACATGTGCCAGATGAGTTGAGATCCAAGTTGGATCCAAAAGCTGAGAAGTGCATCTTTATTGGTTACTCTCTGCAACAAAAAGGGTATAGATGCTATAACCCTTCTACTCGTAAGTTTACAGTGAGCAGAGATGTTGTTTTTGATGAGATGAGCAACTGGTATAAACCAGTAAATGTGATTGATGATGTAGATGCACAGAATGGTAATGCTGCACAAAACTCACAGCAGCAGTCACAAAATATTAGTGGACCTGGAGCGTCCTCTAGCAGTGGTTCACATTCTTCGCCATGGACAGGCAGATTGAGATCAGGAGAATCTTCTCAAAGTAATGCAGATAGTGGTATGCAGGTATCACGAAAAGGAAAAGAGAAGATTGATCAGCCCATGTTTGATGTGAATGCAGGTCACTCTTATGTGGATGGTGAATCCAGTGGCTCAGAACAGAGCATTGATGATGAGTTGGGTATTCCTTCTATTGTTACACCTGGAGTAAGGAAGACCAGGGATGTTTTGAGAGCACCTGGGAGTGAACCTACTTTGCGCAGGTCTACGAGAGCTAGGTATCCTGTGGATAGGCTGAAATATGATGGATTTACAGCCACTCACTATGCATATATGGTCAAAGTGATACAGGAACCAGAACCCACATCTTTTGAGCAAGCCATGGGAAAAGAAAAATGGGAGAAAGCCATGGATGAAGAAATGGATGCCTTGGAAGCAAATGCTACATGGGAGTTAGTACCTTTGCCTAAAGGTAAGAATGCAATTGGCTGTAAGTGGGTTTATAAGGTGAAGCACAATGCAGATGGTTCTGTGAATAGATACAAGGCAAGATTAGTTGTCAAGGGGTATGCACAAACATATGGCATTGACTATGAAGAAACATTCAGTCCGGTTGCAAGGATGGCAACCGTAAGAGTAGTCATTGCTATGGCTGCATCAAAGGGATGGTCTTTACATCAGATGGATGTAAAGAATGCCTTCTTGCATGGTGATTTGCAAGAAGAGGTCTATATGGAGCAGCCACCAGGTTATGTGCATGCTGTTCATCCTGAGTTTGTTTGCAGGTTGAAGAAAGCCTTGTATGGCTTGAAGCAAGCACCTAGAGCATGGTCTGATAAGATAGGACAGTATCTTGTCACTATTGGCTTTCAGATTTCCAAGGCAGATTTCTCACTTTATGTGAGAAAAACAGAGAAAGGTATTATGCTACTTGTCATTTATGTTGATGATTTGATTATGACAGGTGACAGTGATGAAGATATCCTTCATGTGAAAATGCTATTGAAGCAGAAGTTTGAGATGAAGGATTTGGGAGAGCTGCGTTATTTCTTGGGCATTGAGGTGATTAGATCACCAAGTGGGATACAGCTCTTGCAGAGGCAGTATGGATTGGACATGCTGTCCAAATATGGGATGACAGGCTGTAAGCCTATTTCAGTTCCTTTGGAGCAAAATGTGAAGCTGAGCACAGATGCAGGTGAGCTTCTAGAAGACCCTACTATGTACAGACGCATAGTAGGAAGTTTGATTTATATGACTATTACCAGGCCAGATTTGAGCTATGCTGTTGGATTGGTAAGTCAGTTTATGCAGGCTCCAAGGAAACCGCATTTGGATGCGGCTAGACGCATACTTAGGTATGTGAAGTCCACATTGCAGTATGGACTATTTTATGAGACTGGGGTTCAGATACAGTTGCATGGATACACTGATGCTGATTGGGCTGGTAGTATTTCTGATAGACGATCTACCAGTGGATATGTATTCTCTTTTGGGAGTGCTGCAGTCACTTGGAGCAGCAAGAAACAGCCTACAGTTGCCTTGTCGAGCACAGAGGCTGAGTACAGGGGTGCAGCAATGGCTGCATGTGAGGTAGCTTGGTTGCATAAGCTACTTTATGATATGCATCAGTCTACAGATGGGCCAGTTGTCATTTATTGTGACAACATGAGTAGTATACACTTGGCAAATAACCCAGTCTATCATGCTAGAACAAAGCACATTGAGGTGCATTATCACTATGTGTGAGAGAGGGTTTTACTAGGTCTTATTGATCTAGTTTATGTCAGCACAGAGGATCATGTAGCTGACATATTCATGAAGGCATTGGGCGCAGAGAAGCTGCGCAAGTTCAGAGACCTGCTTGGTGTGCAGGAATTGGGATTGAGCTCGAGGGGGAGTGTTGAGATATCGAGCTCCACTCGTGATACGCCAGGGTGACCATTGTGTATTTATGTCACAGACGTGTCAGTTGCAGACGCGGTTGGTACACCGCCCATGAATAATAGCCACATGATAGCTATCCTTATCTACTCTAGTTTGTGGCTCAGTTAGTATGCCACCTTAGTTAGTTGAGTTTGGTTTGAGACCTATATCTAGGGTTCTTCTATTTCCTTGTAAGTGAGTTCTTTTGGCTTACACAACTAAGAAGAGAAAAACGTTTTCAGCCTCCATCTCTGTGTGTCTTTCCCCATTGTGCAAGCAAGAAAACTTCAAGCGAGACTCCTTCCTTCTCTCCCACAATCTTGACACAGGCTTAGTAATCACCTCAAAGTCGAACTCCTGGAATAAAAGGAGCCATCTCATCAATCATCCTTTCACATCTGCTTTGTTCATCAAGAAGGACAGGGCCTCATGATCCACATAAAATTTAAAGTGGCTAGATAGGAGGTAATGGCGAAACTTCTCCAGGGCAAACACCATTGCCAAGCACTCCAGCTCTGTCACTGTATAGTTCCGTTCCCTATCAGTGACTTTTCGGCTTGCATAATAGATCGGTTGATCCAACTTTGAGGAGCCCTTCTGGCAGAGGACAGCACCTACGCCTTCAATTGATGCATCAGTGTGTACATGGAACTCTTTCGTCCAATCAGGAGGTTGCAGAATGGGTGCCTCTATCAGACACTGCTTCAGAGTGTGGAAGGCTTTGTCACATTCTTCCATCCAAGTAAACTCTACATCTTTCCTCAGAAGCTTGTGCAAGGAAGTTGCCTTTGTTACAAAATGGGCTATAAACCTTCTGTAGTAACCCACATGGCCTAGGAATCCCCTCAACTGTTTGAGGTTGGTGGGTGCTATCAGAGCTGCAATCTTTTCGATCTTTGCAGGGTCTGTTGATATCCCTTGTGCTGAGACAATGTGGCCCAACAGAACTCCAGAAGAAACCCCAAAGATGCATTTGTCGGGGTTGAGGGAAATCCCATACTCCCGGCATCGGTCAAAGCATTGTTCCAAATGTCCCCAGTGTTCACGGATCAAGCTATAGACACAGAAGTCATCTAAATATACCTCAATAAAGTCGTGCAGATGATTTTGAAATGCGGCCATCATGACTCGTTGGAAAGTAGCAGGGGCATTGCAGAGCCCAAATGGCATCACTCGGTAAGCGTAGGTCCCCCATTCTGTGGTGAAGGTTGTTTTGGATTGGTCTTCTTCTGCGATTTGGACTTGGTTGTATCCGCTGAATCCATCCAGAAGAGAATAAAGTTCATGTCCTGCCACTATGTCCAACAGTTGGTCTGTGAAAGGGATTGGAAAGTGATCCTTCTTTGTCTTGGAATTAAGCTTTCGGAAATCCACACATATTCACAATTTGCCATTCTTCTTGGGTACAACCACGATGGGTGAAACCCATTCACTATTTGCCACTGGATAAATGAACTCGGCTTCCAGAAGCTTCAACAGCTCCGCTTTCACCAATGTGGAATAATTCGGGTTCATTCGCCTCTGTCGTTGCCGTACTGGCTTGGCATCAGGCTCCAAGTCAATATGATGTTGACATATTGTGGGATCAATCCCCTTTAGGTCTTTGTAAGACCATGCAAACACGTCCAAATTTTCTTTCAACAAGTTGTACAAGGTTAACAACTCCTCTTCTGGGAGACTGCTACCCACCTTCAAGTGGCATTCAGTGCCATCTGCATCCACAAAGGTTAATTGCCTTTCACCTTCTACTTCCCGGATGAAGGTCCCGCGGACTGCTTCTGGGTAGAGATCCGACTCCTTCAAGGGAGTGGTGTCCTCGTCTGATGTCCCACTAGAACTTACTTCTTCTTTTGGTGGAGACTTAGGTTGCTCCTTGAGATGTTGGAATGGAATAAGGGTTTTTTCGGGTTTGGTGTAAAAATTAATTACCTCTTGGCTTGAGGACTCCTCTTCTGAAGATGACACATCCAAGAACGTCACATAACAGGGACCCTCTAATTTCTGTTGGGTTGGTGGGACTGGTGCTTGTTGGCACGGTGCATCATCATCATCTTTCTTTGGCAAGGATGGGTTAGGACGGCAGGAGCCACACTTAAAAGACAGCTTGCTCTTCTTAATCCATTTCTTATAAACGTTTTGCATATGAGAAGATCCATTTGCCAGACCCAATGGTACCATCACCATGCTGTCCCATAGCATGAGCTCATCGGTTTCTGATGCTTCTGGAACTTCTTCCTCAAATGTATCCTCTTCAGGTGGGATAGATTCTTCTGGCTCACTTTCATAATCTTCTTCGTCCATATCATATCCATCCTCTTCTGTCTCTGTCTCTGTCTCTGCGTCTGCTTCTGTCTCTGCTTCTGCTTCTGCTTCTGCTTCTGTCTCTGTAGGAGCTCTGTAACAGAAGAACAGATTCTCTGGTTCCTCTCCTGCCTCTGTCTCTGCTTCTGCTTCTGCTTCTGCTGTGGCCATGTAACAGGGAGAGCAGTACATCCATGCTTCTATCTCACTATCATAAGTGATTTCAGAAGGCATTCCTGATTCAGGCAGGAAGTATTCACCCATTGATAATGGCTTTGCATCTTTTGGAAGTCGGCTTACAGTATCCACTGTTAAAGAATGTGCCATTGTTTTCTTGGGAAGGATCTGTTTGACAGCATCTTCATCTGCTGATGTTCCATCTGTAGCCTCGTTAGGGGAATCAGAAGATAATTCCAAGGAGGTGGATCCATGTCCTTTTTGAGAACCATACAGTTTCAGCACCACTTTGTTGGGTCCTCTGCCCAAGGTCAAGGTTCCTTTGAACCAATCCGTCCTTGCTCGGGCTTCAAAAAGCCATGGTCTGCCCAGTAACAGGGGATAGGATGTACCATAAGAGTTTGGCTTCACCACCAAATAGGTCAGCCAATAATCTTTTCCAGCCACAGTAGTCTTCACATATGGAAGAATGCCCAAAGGCTTGATTCTACTCTGATCCGCCAGTCTGATGAGCCATTGGGTGGGTTGCACACCTTGTAGGCCTAGATCCTTTATCGTCACATCCGTCATAATGTTCACTGATGAACCACCATCAATCAGTGCATTTGTAATGAAGCAGCCTTCTATCCACGGGCCAGTCTTTGGAGTACCCGGATCTAGGAAAGCATTAGCCACATCCACTTCTTTTACAGGCTCTGGAGCCTTGTTGGACTTTGTTACTGTTGAGGGAGCAATCCTTAAACCACGTCTTTTTGTCAGTATACTTTTGAATCTTTTCCGGCAACTGGGGGACAACATCAATAATTGTCGGAATGTGAGGTTTGGTTTAAAGGTATCTAGATCTCTAACCAGATCGTATTCCTTAATAGGATCCACTGGCTTCTCTAATCGGTTAGGGAATGGGGCAACACCCATTTTCATTTTCCCTCTTTCTTCCATCAGAGGAATTACAGGAGCTTCTTCTGCCACTTGTGGCACTTCCTCCTCTTCTGTATCCTGGACCTCTGGTCCTGTCTCTGTAACTATCTCTGTAACTCTCTGTGGCACTGTAGGGCTCTGTATGGCACTGTTAGGCTCTGTTCTGTTCTGTTCTTCTGGTGGAAGATTGAACTTCACTGTTCTGTCCGGGGGGTTATTTTCTTTCTGGATAGGTGGTTCCTTCTGCTTTGCACGCGTGATGGTAGCAACTTCCAATTCTACCAAATTGGAGGTAGGCTCTTGGGCCTTGGACGGACTATCAGTAGCACTGTTTTTCACTGGGGCTGGGCTTGGACAGTCTTTTGCAGTGTGGCCTTCTCCTTTGCATCAACTGCATAAGGGCTTGTAATCCACTGACCTTCGAGGATTTGGACAATTTGGTGAGATGTGTCCCTTTTCTCCGCATCTGTAACACTCCACTTCTGATCTCTGACCACCGCCAGACTGTCTTCCTCTGTAACTTTGAGAGGGAAATCTTCTGGGTCCGAAATTAGGACCAAACTCTCTAGGCTTGGGTCCAATATCCTGTGTTGTCATTTTGGATTCCAGCAAGTTGAATCTTGCGTCTTCTTCCTTCCTTCTCCTATCATGCATCTCCTTCAGAGAGCAAATGTCCTCTGTATGATTCTTTCGCAAACAATAGGAACAGAAGGCCCCAGGAATGGTTGGTTTCCGTGTACATTCAGTGGCTAAATGGCCTGCTTGATGACACTTACCACACCAAGTATTTGACCGCATCACATCTCTTCCTGCTCCCGCAACATTGGATATGCTTGCGGTATTCACTTTCAACGTCTGTAGTTGTTCTGTAATCACATCCATCAACTCATTTTTAATGTTTGCAACTGAGTTGGATAAATAATCCTTCAAGCTTTCTCCTCCGGACGTACTGGCAGGAGGGTTTTGAGGAGTCTCTGTAATCACTGCATAAACGGGTTGGGCTGGTACAGAGGGGTCTCTGTTCTGGTTCTGATTCAGAGCTCCTGTTTGAACTGTTGGCTGTTGGCTCCAGTTGGTAGGATTCCACTGTTGCTGCTGATTTGTCATTGATGAAATTGGTTGGGACCATTGTTGTTGTGGTTGAACCATCATTTGAGGCATGGATTGTGGCCACTGTGGATTTGGTGCACTGTACTGTGATACCGGGGGCATCTGTTGGTAGGGGTAGGGAACAGTCCCTGGAACTGCATTTGGTGGGTACATCATTCCTGGCACCAGAGGATGTAGGACTCCTCTTCCTGTATTCATCGCCAATCTAGCTTCCACTTCATCGTACAGTCTTGCTCCTTCTGTTGCAGCTTGTAGTGTGGCTGGTCTTTGCAGCTCCACAAACTTACGGACTTCTGGTTGTAATCCTCTGAGAAACACTCCCTTCTGAATGCCATCATCTAGATTATGGTTAGTCCATCTCTTTAGGATGGATTCCATTCGTGAGACATAGGCTTCCACTCTTTCTCCAGAGGACTGACTTAGGTTCATAAATTCCTCTCTCATCCGCTCTTCAAAACCTTCACGCCTGAATTTAGTGAGGAAGGCCAACTTCAGGTCGTCCCATGTGCCAAAAGTTCCTGCTGCTTGTCTCTCATACCATTGAAACGCCGCGCCCTTGAAAGTGGCGGGGAATATTGCTAACCAATGCTCAGGGGTTCAGGCATTGTTAGCCACACATGCTACCATAAACTTTGCTACATGAAGATCGGGGTCTTCATTGTACTCTCCCTTAAAAACTGGCAATGGGACTACATTCGCTAGTCTATCATCAATATTTCCAGGACGGATCTGGCTTGGAAGTGGACCTCCAGCAGGAGGAGGAAGGGCTTGATGTGCCATTGGGACTTCTGTAAAGAGTTCCGCAAGGGCGTCAAAGGCGGCTTCTGCTGCGAGCTCGCTCTCGGCTCTGATTCTTGCTTTCTCTCTTCTCACGTACCTCTGGACTCGTTCCAACGCTTGCCTTTTTATTGCGTCATTCATCAGGGGGTTGACTCCACTATGTTGTTAGTGCTCCACAGAGGGTTAACAGAAGGCCTCAGTCTCTGTAGGACTCTCTTGCCAACATTTCTTCTACTTCTTTCTTTTCAACGTCCCTGAATTCTGCTTTCATGCCACTACACAGGGGAAGGTATTCGGTTCTGAAGGTGTCAAAATGCATACGTCTGAGCATTGTGGTGGTGCCATCATCATAGTAATGCCAGCTTCTGATGGTTTCAACAATGTATGTTGTGAAAAACACTATGTCTACCAACTTCCAGTGGGTTGCTAATTGAACAAACAGAAGATTATCAGTACACCAAGCATCCCATGTATCGTGCTGTTGAGCATCCACGAACAAATTCCAACTCTTTTCCTTCTTATCTTTGTGAACCTCTACAGACCAAGACTCCTGAAGCTTCTTCACAATCTCCCACTTGATGTTGTCTGGAAACTTCTCAATGAATGCCAAATCTTCCATGGATGTTCATTCTCTCTGTTTCTGCTCTTCAGTTTGTTCCCAAACAGTTTGCCACCAAGATGCAAGTTTCTGCTGCTTCAACAGGAAGAGGAAACTGTCCCCCACATAGAGCATGCATCATGATGGTGATGTGTTTCCGCCATTGTGGGATGAACTTCTTGTGGAAAGTGTCTTTGATTATGAGGAATTCCAACTCTTCAGTGGAAGAAGGAACTTTACAAACATCCATTGAATTCTTCTCTTCATGGCAATGCCAATTCCTTCATTTTCAGCCTCTTTTGGTGCTTGTTGATGGCAAGATTCCCCGGCTGCGCACCAAAAACATGAAGCCCAGAGAGGAACACCAAGGAAAAGGGAATTCTCTTGCAAGAAAATATATCTTGTAACATCAACAAGCTTGTTTATCATGTTTCATATGATCACAATGAAGAAAAGAACACCAGGCACAACAATTCTTCATGCAGCATCATGTAAATCTCCCACGGATTTTAATAGAATCAACCATATTCTTCAATATCTTCACAAAATCCATCAATAGAACAAAGAAAGCAAAGAAATACACCATCTTGAAATGGAAATACATCACATAGTATTCAACTTCAATATCTTCATAGTCTTCTCTCTCAATCTCTCATATACAATCACTCTGGTTGAGTAGAATTGGCTATCTCTGACTCTCTCTCTCTCACTCTATCAATAATACATCATATCCTCACTACAATCTCTCAAAATTACTCTCAATAATCACTCTTAGGTCGTGGATACCCCTCCCAAGAGGTATGTCTAATATGAAGGGTCACCAGAGCCACTACAGTGTCTCTTCACCGCTCACTACGATCACTTCACTCTAGTCTTCTCTTGAGTCTTCAGCAGCTACTTCTTCCACTTCCTTCAGCTCTTTTGCACTTGTATTCACCTATTTCCAAGGCTAGAAAACTTTCCCAAAGTCACACATACATTCCACAGAACACTTACAGAAGCATACAGAACAGTCTACAGAACAGTACCAGAACAGCTACAGTACAGAACAGAATAGAGACAGAACAGAAGCAGAAGCTCTACAGAAGACCTACAGAAGGTTACAGAAGGTCATCAAAACCTCATAACTCATTCTCAACTCATTCCAAACTCTCACAAAACATTCAATAAGCTTTCACAATATCTCATTCTTCATCAATCAATACTCCATTCCTCTTCACAGAAGACAATCAGAACAAAGCAGACCAAAACAGAACAAAACAGAAGGTATACAGAACCATTCAGAACCTATCAGAACATCACAGAACCATCAACAAACATCATGAACTTCCAAAACACAATCAATATAATCTAAAACACTCTCAAACCACTTCCAAATCAACCAATCATCCCATAAAATCAACCATTCAGCTCTCAAAAACAACAAAAATCATCCAAAAAACAAGTCATTTCAACACTCAACACTCAATCTTCTAGAAGAAGAATTAGTGGTCCTGCGAGACTTATTAAAGGAGAACTTAGACGTGTTTTCTTGGTTATATAAAGACCTAAAGGGGATTGATCCCACAGTATGTCAACATCACATTGACCTAGAGCCTGATGCCAAACTTGTAAGGCAAAGACAAAGCTGAATGAATCCTAATTATTATGCTCTAGTGAAGGCTGAATTATTGAAACTTCTTGAAGTAGAGTTCATTTATCTCGTAGCTAATAGTGAATGGTTTCGCCCATTGTGGTAGTACCCAAGAAGAACGGGAAACTTTGAATATGTATCAATTTTTGAAAGCTCAATTCGAAGACAAAGAATGATCATTTCCCTATCCCTTTTACAAACCAACTGTTGGATACAGTGGCAAGCCATGAGTTGTATTCCCTCTTGGATGGATTCAATGGATATAACCAAGTCCAAATTGCAGAAGAGGACCAATCTAAAACAACCTTCACCACAGAATGGGAGACCTATGCCTATAGAGTGATGCCATTTGGGCTCTGTAATGCTCCTGCCACCTTTCAACGAGTAATGATGGCTGCCTTTCAAAATCATCTTCATGATTTCATTGAGGTGTATCTTGATTACTTTTGTGTTTATAGCTTAATCTGTGAGCACTGGGGACACCTAGAGCAATGTTTTGACAGATGCCGAGAGTATGGGATTTCTCTCAACCTCGACAAATGTGTCTTTGGTGTCTTATCAGGAGTTCTTTTGGGCCATATTGTCTCTGCACAAGGGATTACAATAGACCCTGTAAAGATTGAAAAGATTGCCGCCTTAACAGCACCAACAAACCTCAAGCAATTAAGAGGATTTCTTGGCCATGTGGGCTACTACAGAAGATTTATTGCACATTTTGCAACCAAGGCAGCCCCTCTGCACAAGCTCCTAAGGAAAGATGCGGATTTCCTTTGGACTGATGACTGTGAAGAAGCCTTTAATGCCCTAAAACAATGCCTTATCCAAGCACCTATCTTATAGCCTCCTAACTGGACAAAGGAGTTCCATGTGCACACAGATGCATCAGTTGAAGGGCTAGGTGCTGTCCTATGTCAAAAGGGCCCCTCTAAATTAGATCAACCCATTTATTATGCAAGCCAAAAGGTCATTGATAGGGAACCGAACTACACATTGACAGAGCTTGAGTGCTTGGCAATGGTGTTTGCAATGGAGAAGTTTCAACACTATCTACTGTCAATGCATTTCAAGTTCTATGTGGATCATGAAGCCTTGTCCTTCCTAATGAACAAAGTAGATTTTGAAGTGGTCACTAAGCCTGGCCGCTCCTATGTCCTAGCCGATCATCTATCACGGATCCCTCACACAGAAGAAGAGGAATAGGATGATCCAGACCTTCCTGATGCTTCCTTGTTTCTAGTTGAAACAGTTACTCCCTAGTGTGCAGACATAGCCAACCTCCTGGCAACTCAACAGTATCCTCCTGGCATCTCAAGCTATGAGAAGAAGAAGCTTCTGTTAGAATCACCCCCTACACTTTGCTAGGCGGTGCATTGTACAAGAGAGGCAAAGATGAAGTGCTGCGAAGATATGTTACAGGGAATGAAATCGACATAGTATTGAAAGCATGCCATGATGAACCATGTGGTGGACACTTCGCAGGAGAAGTGACAGCCCCAGGAAGGCTCTCTTAGCAGGATACTGGGCTGACTCTCCACAAGGATGCATATGATTACTACAAGAGATGTGATGCTTATTAGCGAATGGGGAAACCCACCAAAACAAGTGCCATGCCACTGCAATCTATTCTTTCCCTAAAGCTGTTCGAGAAGTGGGGGATTGATTTCGTGGGTCCCATTGATCCACCTACCAGACGGAAGCAGAACAGATACATCCTTGTTGAGTGTTGAAATGACTTGTTTTTTTTGGCTGATTTTTGTTATTTTTGAGAGCTGAATGGTTGATTTTATGAGATAATTGATTGATTTGGAAGTGGTTTGAGAGTGTTTTGGATGATAATGATGGTGTTTTGGAAGATCATGATATTTATTGGAGGTTCTGTGATATTTTGATAGGTTTTGTATACCTTCTGTTTTGTTCTGTTTTGGTCTGTTTTGTTCTGATTGTCTTCTGTAAAGAGGGATGGAGTATTGATTGATGAAGATTGAGATCTTGTGAAAGTTTATTGAATGGTTTGTGAGAGTTTGGAATGGTTTGAGTATGAGTTATGTGGTTTTGATGACCTTCTGTAACCTTCTGTAGGTCTTCTGTAGAGCTTCTGTCTCTGTTCTGTTCTGTTCTGTACTGTAGTTGTTCTGATACTGTTCTGTGACTGTTCTGTATGCTTCTGTATGTGTTCTGATGGATGAGAGTGTAGTTTGGAAAAGTTTTCTAGCCTTGGAAAGAGGTGAATACAAGTGCAAAAGAGCTGAAAGAAGTGAAAGAAGTAGCTGTTGAAGACTCAAGTGAAGACTAGAGTGAAGTGACAGTAGTGAGCTATGAAAGGACACTGTAGTGGCTCTGGTGACTCTTCATATCAGACATACCTCTTGGGAGGGGTATCCACGACCTAAGAAGGATTATTGAGAGTGATTTTGAGAGATTTTAGTGAGGATATGATGTATTATTGATGGAGAGAGAGAGAGAGAGAGTCAGAGATAGCCAATTCTACTCAAACAGAGTGATTGTATATGAGAGATTGAGAGAAGACTATGAAGATATTGAAGATGAATACTATGTGATGTATTTCCATTCAAAGATGGTGTATTCCTTTGCTTTCTTTGTTCTATTGATGGATTTTGTGAAGATGTTGAAGAATGTGGCTGATTCTATCAAATCCGTGGGAGATCTACATGATGCTGTATGAAGATTTATTGTGCCTGGTGTTCTTTTCTTCATTGTGATCATATGAAACATGATAAACAAGCTTGTTGATGTTACAAGATAGATTTTCTTGCAAGAGAATTCCTTTTTCTTGGTGTTCCTCTCGGGGCTCCATGTTTTTGGTGCGCAGCCGGGGAAGCTTGCCATCAACAAGCACCAGAAGAGGCTGAAAATGAAGGAAATGGCATTGCCAAGAAGAGAAGAATTCAATGGATGTTTGTAAAGTTCCTTCTTCCACTGAAGAGTTGTAATTTCTCATAATCAAAGCCACTTTCCACAAGAAGTTCATCCCACAATGGCGGAAACACATCACCATCATGATGCATGCTCTATGTGGTGGACAGTTTCCTCTCCCTGTTGAAGCAGCAGAAACTTGCATCTTAGTAGCAAATTGTTTGGGAACAAACTGAAGAGCAGAAACAGAGAGAATGACCATCCATGGAAGATTTGGCATTCATTGAGAAGTTTCCAGACACCATCAAGTGGGAGATTGTGAAGAAGCTTCAAGAGTCTTGGTCTGTAGAGGTTCACAAAGACAAGAAGGAAAAGAGTTGGAATTTGTTCGTGGATGCTCAACAGCAAGATACATGGGATGCTTGGTGTACTGATAATCTTTTGTTTGTTCAATTAGCAACCCACTGGAAGTTGGTAGACAGAGTGTTTTTCACAACATACACTGTTGAAACCATCAGAAGCTGGCATTACTATGATGATGGCACCACCACAATGCTCAGACGTATGCATTTTGACACCTTCAGAACCGAATACCTTCCTTTGTGCAGTGGCATGAAAGCAAAATTCAGGGACGTTGAAAAGAAAGAAGTAGAAGAAATGTTGGCAAGAGAATCCTCCAGAGACTGAAGCCTTTTGTTAACCCTCTATGGAGCACTAACAACCTAGTGGAGCCAACCCCCTGTGATGAATGACGCAATAAAGAGGCAAGCGTTAGAATGAGTCCAGAGGTACGTCAGAAGAGAGAAAGCAAAAATCAAGGCTGAGAACGAGCTAGAAGCAGAAGCCGTCTTTGACGCCCTTGCGGAACTCTTTACAGAAGTCCCAATGGCACATCAAGCCCTTCCTCCTCTTGCTGGAGGTCCACTTCCAAGCCAGATCCGTCCTGGAAATATTGATGACAGGCCAGCGAATGTAGTCCCATTGCCAGTTTTTAAGGGAGAGTACAATGAAGATCCCGATCTTCATGTAGCAGAGTTTATGGTAGCATGTGTGGCTAACAATGCCAGAACCCCTGAGCACTGGTTGGCAATATTCCCCGCCACTTTCAAGGGCGCGGCGTTTCAGTGGTATGAGAGACAAGCAGCAGGAACTTTTGGCACATGGGACGACCTGAAGTTGGCCTTCCTCACTAAATTCAAGCGTGAAGTTTTTGAAGAGCGGATGAGAGAGGAATTCATGAACTTAAGTCAGTCCTTTGGAGAAAGAGTAGTTGTTTATGTCTCACGAATGGAATCCATCCTGAAGAGATGGACTAACCATAATCTAGATGATGGCATTTAGAAGGGGGTGTTTCTCAGAGGATTACAACCAGAAGTCCGTAAGTTTGTGGAGCTGCAAAGACCAGCCACACTGCAAGCTGCAACAGAAGGTGCAAGACTGTACGATGAAGTGGAAGCTAGATTGGCAATGAATACAGGAAGAGGAGTCCTACCTCCCCTGATCTCAGGAATGATGTACCCACCAAATGCAGTTCCAGGGACTATTCCCTATCCCTACCAAGAGATGCCCTCGGTATCACAGTACAGTGCACCAAATCCACAGTGGCCACAAACCATGCCTCAAATGGTGGTTCAACCACAACAATAATGGTCCCAACCAATTTCCTCAATGCCAAATCAGCAGCAACAGTGGAATCCTACTAACTGGAGCCAACAGCCAACAGTTCAAACAGGAGCTCTGAATCAGAACCAGAACAGAGACCCCTTTGTATCAGCCCAACCCGTTTATGCAGTGATTATAGAGACTCCTCAAAACCCTCCTGCCAGTACGTCCGGAGGAGAAAGCTTGAAGGACTACTTATCCAACTCAGTTGCCAACATCAAAAAGGAGTTGATGGATGTGATTACAGAACAACTACAGACGTTGAAAGTGAATACCGCTAGCATATCCAACGTTGCAGGAGCAGGAAGAGATGTGATGCGGTCAAATACTTGGTGTGGTAAGTGTCATCAAGCAGGCCATTTAGCCACTGAATGTACACGAAAACCAACTATTCCTGGAGCCTTCTGTTCCTACTGTTTGCGAAAGAACCATACAGAGGACATTTGCTCTCTGAAGGAGATGCATGATAGGAGAAGGAAGGAAGAAGATGCAAGATTCAACTTGTTGGAATCCAAAATGACAATATAGGATATTGGACCCAAGCCTAGAGAGTTTGGTCCTAATTTCGGACCCACAAGATTTCCCTCTCAAAGTTACAGAGGAAGACAGTCTGGCGGTGGTCAGAGATCAGAAGTGGAATGTTACAGATGTGGAGAAAAGGGACACATCTCACCAAATTGTCCAAATCCTCGAAGGTCAGTGGATTACAAGCCCTTATGCAGTCGATGCAAAGGAGAAGGCCATACTGCAAAAGATTGTCCAAGCCCAGCCCCAGTGAAAAACAGTGCTACTGATAGTCCGGCCAAGGCCCAAGAGCCTACCTCCAATTTGGTGGAATTGGAAGTTGCTGCCATCACGCGTGCAAAGCAGAAAGAACCACCTGTCCAGAAGGAAAATAACCCTCCAGCCAGAACAGTGAAGTTCAATCTTCCACCAGAAGAACAGAACAGAACAGAGCCTAACAGTGCCGTACAGAGCACTATAGTGCCACAGAGAAATACAGAGCCAGTTACAGAGACAGGACCAGAGGTCCAGGAGACAGAAGAGGAGGAAGTGCCACAGGTGGCAGAAGAAGTTCCCATGATGCCCCTGTTGGAAGAAAGAGGGAAAATGAAAATGGGTGTTGCCCCATTCCCTAACCGGCTAGAGAAGCCAGTGGATCCTATTAAGGAATACGATCTGGTCAGAGATCTAGATACCTTTAAACCAAACCTTACATTCCGACAATTATTGATGTTGTCTCCCAGTTGCCGGAAAAGGTTCAAAAGTATACTAACAAGAAGACGTGGTTTAAGGATTGCTCCCTCAACAGCAACAAAGTCCAACAAGGCTCCAGAGCCTGTAAAAGAAGTGGATGTGGCTAATGCTTTCCTAGATCCGGGTACTCCAGAGACTGGCGTATGGATAGAAGGTTGCTTTATTGCAAATGCACTGATTGATGGAGGTTCATCAGTGAACATTATGACGGATGTGACAATGAAGGATCTAGGCTTACAAGGAGTGCAACCAACCCAATGGCTCATCAGACTGGCGGATCAGAGTAGAATCAAGCCTTTGGGCGTTCTCCCATATGTGAAGACTACAGTGGCTGGAAGAGATTATTGGCTAACCTATTTGGTGGTGAAGCCAAACTCTTATGGTACATCCTATCCTTTGTTACTGGGCAGACCATGGCTTTTTGAAGCCCGAGCAAGGATGGATTGGTTCAAAGGAACCTTGACCTTGGATAGAGGACCCAACAAAGTGGTGCTGAAACTGTATGGTTCTCAAAAAGGACATGGATCCACCTCCTTGGAATTATCTTCTGACTCCCCTAATGAGGCTACAGATGGAACATCAGCAGATGAAGATGCTATCAAACAGATCCTTCCCAAGAAAACAGTGGCACGTTCCTTAACAGTGGATACTGTAAGCCGACTTCCAAAAGATGCAAAGCCATTATCAATGGGTGAATACTTCCTGCCTGAACCAGGAATGACTTCTGAAATCACTTCTGATAGTGAGATAGATCATGGATGTACTGCTCTCCCTGTTATATGGCCATAGCAGAGCGAGAGACAGAGGTAGAAGATGAAACAGAGAATCTGTTCTTCTGTTACAGAGCTCCTACAGAGACAGAAACAGAAGCAGAAGCAGAGACAGAAACAGAAGCAGAAGCAGAAGCAGAGACCGAGACAAAAGAGGATGGATATGATATGGACGAAGAAGATTATGAAAGTGAAATAGAAGAGTCTATCCCACCTGAAGAGGATACATTTGAAGAAGAAGTTCCGGAAGCATCAGAAACATACGAGCTCATGTTATGGGACAAAATGGTGATGGTACCATTTGGTCTGGTAAATGGATCTTCTTATATGCAAGATCTTTATAAGACATGGATTAAGAAGAACAAGCCGTCTTTTAGCAGTGGCTCATGCCGTCCTAACCCATCCTTGGCGAAGAAAGATGATGATGATGCACCGTGCCAACGAGCACCAGTCCCACAAACCCAACAGGCATCCGAGAGTCCCTGTTATGTGACGTTCCTGGATGGGTCATCTTCAGAAGAGGAGTCTTCAAGTCAAGAGGTAATTAATCTTGAAACCAAACCTGAGACGGCTCTAATCCCATTTCAACATCTCAAGGAGCAAATTAAGTCTCCACCAAAAGAAGAAGTTGGTTCTAGTGGGACATCAGAAGAGGACACCCCTCCCTTGAAGGAGTCGGATCAGTATCCAGAAGCAGTCCGTGGGACCTTCATCCATGAAGTAGAAGGTGAAAGGCAGTTAACTTTTGTGGATGCAGAAGGCACTGAACGCCACTTGAAGGTGGGTAGCAGCCTCCCAGAAGAGGAGTTGTCAACCTTGTACAACTTGTTGAAAGAAAATTTGGACGTGTTTGCATGGTCCTACAAAGACCTAAAGGGGATTGATCCCACAATATGTCAACATCATATTGACTTGGAGCCTAATGCCAAGCCAGTACGGCAAATGAACCCGAATTATTCCACATTGGTGAAAGCGGAGCTGTTGAAGCTTCTGGAAGCCGAGTTCATCTATCCAGTGGCAAATAGTGAATGGGTTTCACCCATCGTGGTTGTACCCAAGAAGAATGGCAAATTGCGAATATGTGTGGATTTCCGAAAGCTCAATTCTAGAACAAAGAAGGATCACTTTCCAATCCCTTTCACAGACCAACTATTGGACACAGTGGCAGGGCATGAGATTTATTCCCTTTTGGATGGATTCAGCGGATACAACCAAGTCCAAATCGCAGAAGAGGACCAATCCAAAACAACCTTCACCACAGAATGGGGGACCTACGCTTACCGAGTGATGCCATTTGGGCTCTGCAATGCCCCTGCTACTTTCCAGCGAGTCATGATGGCTACATTTCAGAATCATCTGCACGACTTTATTGAGGTATATTTGGATGACTTCTGTGTCTATAGTTTGATCCGTGAACATTGGGAACACCTGGAATAATGCTTTGACCGATGCCGGGAGTATGGGATTTCCCTCAACCCCGACAAATGCATCTTTGGGATCTCTTCTGAAGTTCTGTTGGGCCACATTGTCTCCGCACAAGGGATATCAATAGACCCTGCAAAGATCGAAAATATCGCAGCTCTGACCGCACCTACCAACCTCAAACAGTTGAGGGGATTCCTAGGCCATGTGGGTTACTACAGAAGGTTCATAGCCCATTTTGCAACAAAGGCAACCTCCTTGCACAAGCTTCTGAGGAAAGATGCAGAGTTTACTTGGACAGAAGAATGTGACAAAGCCTTTCACACTCTGAAGCAGTGTCTGATAGAGGCACCCATTCTGCAACCTCCTGATTGGACGAAAGAGTTCCATGTACACACTGATGCATCAATTGAAGGTTTAGGTGCTGTCCTCTGCCAGAAGGGCTCCTCGAAGTTGGATCAACCGATCTTTTACGCAAGCCGAAAAGTCACTGATAGGGAACGGAACTATATAGTGACAGAGCTGGAGTGTTTGGCAATGGTGTTTGCCCTAGAGAAGTTTCGCCATTACCTCCTATCTATCCACTTTAAATTTTATGTGGATCATGAGGCCCTATCCTTCCTGATGAACAAAGCGGATGTGAAAGGACGAATGATGAGATGGCTCCTTTTTTTCCAGGAGTTCGACTTTGAGGTGATTACTAAGCCTGGTCGTTCCCATGTTTTGGCTGATCATCTGTCGCGTATCCCACAAACTGCAGACGAGGAGCAGGATGATCCAGACCTCCCTGATGCTTCCCTATTCTTGGTAGAAACTGTAACTCCCTGGTATGCAGACATTGCCAATCTGTTAGCAACCCAACAGTACCCTCCTGGTATTTCTAGTCGGGAAAGGAAGAAGCTTATGCTAGAATCAGCCCCTTACACCCTGTTAGGTGGTGCACTGTACAAGAAAGGCAAAGATGAAGTGCTCAGAAGATGTGTTGCAGGAGATGAGATTGGGATTGTTCTGAAGGCTTGCCATGACGAGCCATGTGGAGGTCACTTTGCAGGAGAAGCTACAGCCAGGAAGGCTCTGCTCGCAGGATATTGGTGGCCTACCATCCACAAGGATGCCTATGATTACTGTAAAAGATGTGATGCTTGTCAAAGAATGGGGAAACCCACCAAGACAAGTGCCATGCCACTGCAACCTATCCTTCCGTTGAAGCCGTTTGAGAAGTGGGGCATTGACTTCGTAGGTCCGATCGACCCTCCCACTAGAAGGAAACAGAAGAGATACATCCTTATATGTACGGATTATGTCACAAAGTGGTGTGAAGCTAAAGCCCTAAAGCGGGACGATGGTAACAGCGTGGCCCTGTTCATGTACGAGAATATCATTACCCGTTTTGGCAGTCCCTTAGAGCTGGTAAGTGATAGAGGTACTCATTTCATTAATAAAGTCATGGAAGAGTTGACAGAGTTGTATAAGATCCGCCATCGCAAGTCCACTCCTTATTACCCCAGAGCCAATGGCCAAGTCGAAGTCACCAATCGCATCCTCTGCTCGATTCTGACAAGAACGATTGCCGCACATCGTCGTGATTGGGATGATCGACTTACAGAGGCCCTCTGGGCGTATAGAACCTCCCATAAAGCCGCAATAGGACAGACACCCTTCCAGCTGGTGTATGGAACAGAAGATGTTTTTCCTGTTGAATTGGAACTACCCTCTTTAAGAGTGGCCATCAAAGACCGTTTGGGGGACGATGATTCACTGCAACGCCATCTCTTGCACCTGGAATGTTTGGACGAAATTCGTAGGATGGCTCTACAGTGCATGGAAGCCACGCAAGCTCAACGTAAGGCTTACCATGATAGCTTCATCAAGCACAAGGAGTTCAAAGAAGGTGATTTGGTCCTAGCCTATGATTCACGATTTGGCAAGTTTCCTGGCAAGCTCCAGCAGCGGTGGATGGGCCCCTATAAGGTACTTGCCGTCAACCCTAATGGCTCTGTCCAAGTACAGACCGTTGATGCCTCTGATGATCCCTTTTTGATCAATGGATATCGCCTGAAGAAGTACTTCCCTCCTTGGGGATCTTGACAATTACAGTCACTTGATCTTGACAATTACGGTCACTTGATCCTTTCCCTCATTGGCGCGGCACTGTACTTCTTATGATGCTACTTCTGATAGCCATTCTTCAGTCACTCCTGATGAAATGGACGCAACCCTTATTCCCCTCAAACCCCCCTTCCAGCCTTGATCTCTTATCCTCTATTTTCCACCAGCGACAGTGGCGAGGTGGGTTCTGACAAATGGTAGTTCTACCATTCCCTTGCTCAATTCGAAAAAAAAAACAGAAAAAGAAAGGAAAAGAAAGAAAGAAAGAAAAAGAAAAAGAAAAAACAAAACATATCGGTCATGGGAGAAAAGGACTAGGTCCCTGTCATGCCGACCTATTCTTCGAGAAAAGGTGGAAACACCCTCGGAAATAGGGGAAAACAAGAAAAAAAAAATCTGTTATGAGAGAAAAGGAAGAAATTCCCTATCATAGCAGGCCTCGTTCCAAGAAAAGGTGGTACACACCCTTGGGCGGGAAGCTGGCTGTGAAAAAGGTGGCAACACCCAGTAGTCCAGAAAGTGGATTCATTAATTGATATCCCTCGGATCCAATTTCGACGCTACCTCCCTTGGTACGCTGTGTCCTGGGTCTTTCTGCAAAGTGACTATATGTCCTCTAGCAGACGACATGTTCCTGTCCAATACAACGTTCGATTTGGTGGCTACCTCCCTGGGTATGCCTCTTCAACAACTGATGACACGATCTTCATCGACAAACAATCGAGTGACGTGAGCTTTCATGCTAACCGGATGGGGAAGTGAGTATGGTTGCCCTCTTGTATCTATCAACAGAGCGTGAGACAGAGGGTGGGGCGAGAGACCAGTCTTTTCCCTTCAAATCAAATGAGAGGTGAGAAGTGTGAATGAAGTGTTGCACGCACGGGATGGGCCTCTCAATGCACAAAGCACAATTTGTTTCTGTGCACTGCACCATAAGGCTCCCTGGCCTTCCTTCTCGCACCGTATGCCGGCACAGGGCGGGATGCACAGTTGCACCATCAAATGCGCACAAGGCATACAACCTTTGCACAAGTGACCGTGAGGATTACATCAATGGGTTTCAAGAAAAGGCTGCCCTTCTGTATCTATCAACCGAGAGTGAGACAGAGGGTGGGTTGACTGTGACTGGAGTTTCTTTAATCAATTACCGAGAGGTGAGATTGAGGGACTTTACGACATTTGGAGTCAGGTATGTTCCCGTCTCCCTGTGCACCCACGGGATGGGTCTTTGCCCCCATCACAAGACACGTCACCCTGTTCTGTCCACTGCACTGTAAGGCTCCCTTGCCTTCCTTCTTGCACCTATGCCAGACGGGTTGGACGCACTAATGCACCATCAAATGTGCACCCTGGCATACTCCTTCTGCACCATCCCCCCTTGTTGATTTCTAAACCGGGTATACGATATGGGTTTCAATCCTTATTCCTCGAGTGATATTAGTCATGGGGCGAGTGACTGTTTTTTCATTCCAATTGAGTGGTTGTGAGAGGAGTGTAATATCCCTCGTCATCGATAAATTTCCTGCAATTCCTTCCATCAGCTACCTCCCTGGGTGCTGCCGCGTGGTCCCTGCCATGACGGACATCTGCGTGTGCCGTGGTACCTCCAGTGCCGACAACAACACTGGACGTGCCATCGACACTCACCCTGGCTTTTTGACGAAATGGGCCAAGTTTTTCTAACCCTCCCACTTTGGTTTCTCAGTGATGTTCATGTTTTAAGTGTGGGGACGTTAGTGGATGGTCTATGGCGTGGTCCTAGGTCCCTGTTGCTCAGTTAACCCTATCCGTTAAGGTCTTAAGTGTGGGGACGCGTCCCTGCGCGTCTATATTGCATACCCCTCTGCATATGCCTTAGCCTGTTCATGCATGTATGCCGTGATTTGCTGTTACCCTGATGGGGTCCCTTCCCACCCGACCGTTCATTTTCCACCCACCCTTGGGGCTGTTCCCTTGCCGTTTTCCTTCATTCCCTGATTTTGAGGTCCTGTCCTGTGAATGCACCCTACGTTCACCAAAGTTCCAATCCAACCTTATAGTCCTGTTCCCTCCTTTGAACTGACCATTTTTCCTTTTTAGCTACCCCTGTTCCGGTGCACGGTTTTTACGTTATTAATTTTTGAAGCATTTTGTGTAAATTAGCCGGTTTTCCATGTGAACGTGCTTTGCTTGCTTCGGAACCGTGATATGATGTCATAGCCTTGACAACCACTTTCCCCCTGACATTTTTCCTTTTTACGCCGTGTCATTCCGATACACGGTTTGTCCAATATTAATTTTTCGATTTTTTACAACCTTTTTCGTGCGTATTTTTGACATTTTTCCATGTGAACCTGCCCTCTTTGCATCGGAATTCCAATTTGATTTGACAGCTGTGTTTCTTGTGTCTTCCCCCACCTTTTTCCTTTTTCCTCCCCCCTTTTTCGACTTTCGAATTTTTACTTATTAATTTTTAAATGAGTTTTCGGGAGTATTTTTGGAGTTTTTTGCATGTGAACCCTTCCTATTTCCACCGGAACTACAGTTTAACATGCCAACCCTGTGCCACTCCCTCCTACAGACATTTTTCCTTCTTACTGCATGTCATTCCGGCGAACGGTTCGTCCGATATTAATTTTCGATCCCATTTTTGGGTTTTTTTTTGGGTTTTTCCCACGTGAACGCATCTTATCTCAGTCGGAATTATGTTTTGATGTGATAGGATTGTCGGGCACGTCTTTTTGCACAGTTTTCCTTTTTTTTGCACCTCATTCCGATGCACGGATTTTCCGATATTAATTTTTATTTGTGTTTTTTGGTTCATTTTTTGTGTTTTTTGCATGTGACCGCCCTTTACCCTTCCCGGAACCTCCGTCATATATTTTCTTTGTTTTCCCCCTGTCGTCCTGCCCACTTTTTGTTTTTACGCCATTTCGCTTTGACGATCCGATTGGGAGTTATTAATTTTTCTTTATTTTTCCGTGTATTCGCGCGTCCGTTTTGCGCGTCAACGCGCCCTTTTTTCGATTTTACGTGTCTTCACGCGCCATGATTGCCTCCACGTTCCCCGTCGCGACGTTCCGGCTCCCATTCAATCCCATCACGGCAATTTTTTTTACTCTCGCCCCGCGCACGGGACGAGGGGGTACGCCCCTTGCATGGGCCCCTGCCCATTAACCCTTCCCCCTTCCCCTTGGGCACCCCCCCCTATACCCTACCCACCCCTCTCCCTACCCTTCCCCTTGGGCACCCCTCCCTATACCCTACCCACCCCTCTCCCTACCCTTCCCCTTGGGCACCCCCCTACCCACCCCCACCCTACCCCGACCCCTCCCTACCCTAACTGCCTCCCCCCCTTCCTCTCCCTCTTTCTGCGTACCCCCCTCTCCTCCTCCTCCATTCCCTGCTCCTCCTCTGCTCCCCCTCCTCTCCTTTCTTTCCTTTCCCTCCCTCTCCTTCCTCCTTGCGACAGCGGCCGGCTGCCTGCCATTCGCCCTCCGCCTGCCTGCCCTACCTTGTCGCGCCTGGCCAACACCACCTTCGTGGCAGAGGGGCGCGGCTCGGGTCCACCGCCTAGCGAGGACAGGTCAGCGACGACAGGCCTTCCCTGTGGCGTGAGGCGGTTGGTGGTAAGTTGGGGTCTGCAGGGCAAGAGGAAGTCGCCGCCGCCGTCATCCTCCCATCAGCACGACCCACCTGCACGCGCCGCCGCTGACGTGGTTGCACACTCCTCCTCCCTCCTCTCCTTCCTACATGACCACCTGCCTGCCCTGTGCCCGCGCCCGACGACGCCCTGCCTCCTCTCCGCCCCTGTCTGACGCGCCCGCCTCACCCTCCCGTCGCCCCGGCCGTCCAGCGGCATCGTCGGCCGCCGCCCCCTTGTCACCTTCATTGGCCGCCGCCCCCTTGTCACTGTCACCGCCGCCGCCTCCCTGTCACAGCCGCCGCCGACTGCCGTGAAGCCACCGCCCTTCGCCCGCCCATGTCGCCTCCAGCCCGGCCTCCACGTCCGCTCCAGCCTCCCGCCTTCCTGCCATTCAAAACCCACCCCCCATTAACCCCCTCCCTAGCCCCCTTTCCTCCCCCCATTCAAACACTCCCTCCCCACCCCACTAACCCCCCTTCCCACCCACTAAACCACCTCCCCACTAACCCCCCTTCCCACCCATTCTAACCCACTTTCCCCCCACCCCATCTACGCCCCCCTTCCCCCCACTGTCCCCCATTCCCACACATCCCCCTACACCTCCCTCTCAGCCCCTTCCCCCCCCATCCACACACACTAAACCCTTACTCCGTCTAAGCCCCCCTTCCCATCACACATCCCCCTACCCCCACCCAAGCACACCAAAACCCTATCCTAACCCCACACAACCTCCTGTTCCACTGCAGATCTGCAGCAAGAACCCACCCTTCTTCACCATTGTCCTACCCTGCAGACCCGCAGCAAACACGCTTACCCAATCCCGGTTTTCCCTCGCGACGCCGCCACACGCATGAGTGTGTGATTGTTCGATTGTTCGTGCTTGATCGTGTGATTGTGCGGGATCGTGTGCGGACGATCATAAGTTGGTTGCTGCCACGCAGCCTATTG
>NW_028229932.1:0-42253 GCF_053477565.2 Lygodium microphyllum | reverse complement strand
TTTGATCCTTGAGTCTTCAAAATAAATATTCTCTGGATATGAACCTATTTTTTTATGAGTGTGCCCTAGCAGGAATATGCTATGAAAGAGAACTCCGTGCACAACCATACATGATTTGAGAAAACATGCAATTGATCGAATCCATGACATGCTACCATTCCAACAATGCTCACACAAAAAATATAGATGCACTAGAAGAATTGTGCCTAGCCTATCTAAATGTGCCAGTGCATCATGCATAATACAGACACAATTCCTTGATTAATTTAAAATTCCTTATCCTCACCTCTCAACTCTCATCAATAAAATATCAATCTCCGCTCCACCCATCCAAAATCTCATAATCACTCGAGAAATGATGGTCCTCAAGATGTTGACCAGATATGAACAACCCATCTCACAATTGACGGCGTCCTTCTCGACCCTCAAAACTCACCCAACCTCCTTACACACTTAACCAGAGGTTCCTAACTTTGTGATAAACATCCCAAATGGTGCGTACAAGAAATGTGCGTGCTCAATGACATGTGCTCTCTCAAGTGTGCGTGCATCTAAGATTTATTGCATATAACTACAGCAGACCTCATGCCATGCTAGTGCTCAATGATGGTGCAAAACATGCATAATCCCAACTCATGACGTAGAAGTATTTGAGAAAATCAGGAGACGACCCTCAAGTGTAGTGCATAAACAAGTGTAACGTGAAGTGCTCGTGAACCCATTATCCCCGTGATATGCAAAAGTCTCGACAAGAAAACATACCTAGCTCCTCAATGTTCAGTAGCTATGAACAAACACAAGCTTCATCCTGTCCAAAAAAATACCAAGCTCGACCAAGACTATTAAGTTTCACACAAACCAAACAAAATGACAGAAACAAATCCTAAGCTAGACAAACACAAGAAATCCAATTACGAAATAACAAAACCAAGAGTCACACAAATAAGTAAGCTAGCAAAAATCAAACCTAACTATCATTTGACTAGGGGTTTTTAGTTTTCAAAAAAAACGATTGACAGCGTCCTTGCGCGTCTATGATGTATGCCTCCTGCATATGCCTCAAATTGATCATGCACATATGCCATGACCTATTTTTATCCTCCTGGGGTTTCTTTCCCACCCACCCGTCTACCTTTACCCCACCCTTGGGGCCGTTTCTTCACTATTTTCATTTATCCCTTGTTTTGACGTTTTGCATGTGAACGCATCCTACGTTCACTGGAATCCAAATCCAACCTTACAACCCTATTTTTCCCTTTGAACTGCCCATTTTTCCTTTTTATCAACCCCTGTTTCGACACACGGTTCTTGAGATATTAATTTTCGACGCATTTCCCGCAAATTAGACGGTTTCCCATGTGAATGCATCTTTATTGCTTTGGAACCATGATTTAACATGGCATCCCTGACAACCACATTCCCCTTGATATTTTTTGTTTTTACTCTATGTCATTCTGATGCACGGTTGGTCCGATATTAATTTTTACGGGTTTTCGGGACATTTTCGTGTGTAATTTTGACATTTTTCCAATGTGCACATGCCCTGTTTGCACCAAAGTTCTAGTTTCATTTGACAGCAGTGTCCAGTCAACCTTTCCTCCCCCCCCCCCCCCCCCCCCCCCTCCCCCCCGTTTTTTTTTTCTCTCCCCTATTCCGACCGTTGGAGTTTTAGTTATTAATTTTTCCAAGTGTTTTTGGGTATCTTTTTTGTGTTTTTTGCATGTGAACCCCTCCTAATTTCCTCGGACTTGTGTGTTGATGTGATAGCCCTGTGACTCCCTTTTCCCCAAACATTTTTCCTTTTTGCTGTCATTCATTCCGCCAAATGGTTCTTTTCGTACTAATTTTCAAGTCCATTTTCGGGTTTGATTTTTGGGTTTTTTCCATGTGAACACGTGCTATCTCAGTTTGAACCGTATTTTGACATGATAGGGTTATTGGGCACATTATTCTACACATTTTTCCTTCTTCCCGCACTTCATTCTGACTAGCGAATTTTTCAAAATGAATCCCTGAATGTGTTTTCAGAGCCGTTTTTAATCTTTTTCCTCGCATACACCCTGCTCTTGCCCCGAACATCCTATCGTACTTTTTCATCATTTTCTCTTTGTTGCTCAGCACATTTTTCATTTTTACAAAATTGCGTTCCGACGAACGGTTTGCGAGTTATTACTTGTTTTACCGTGTTCCTGCGTGCCTTACCTCGCGCGTGAACGGGTGCGTTTTTGGATTACCGCATCTCGAGACGACCCATCGCCCTCGCACCCTTTCGTACCGATGTCCCAGTCGTATTCAATCCCATCAATGCAAATTTTTTTACCCCCACCTGGTGCATACGCCGAGGATGGGAGCACGCTTTCCTTTTTCGAGCTTTTATTTTATTACTTTAATTTATTTCCCCCTCTCTTTACATTCATTATCTCCCCTAATCATTGTTTTAATTTTCCAACAACAAACAAAAAATAGAAAAAATGTTTTTTTTCAATTAATTATCATTAAAACCAAGAAACCCACCAACCAAAAACAAACACAAATAAAAACAAAAAAATACACAAATAAAACAAAACAAAACAAAAACAAAAACCCGTTTCTTTATAAAGTAGTTATCATTCACAAAGAAAACACAAAATAAAACAAAAAAATCAAAAAATAAAACCCACAAAAAAATACACAAAAAAAAACAAAAACACAAAATAAAACCCGTTTTTTCTTCTTACTTCTCTTCTTTTTCTTTCTCTCCTCCTCCTCCTCCTCCTTCTCCTTCTTCTTTGGTCGGCGCCTCTTGCTGCGCCTCCCGCCACCGCCCCATTTGTGAAAGCCGCTGCCGCTGGCGTCGCCCCACCCTGTCCTTCTTCGTCGCCCTTGTCCTCCCTCGTCCGCCTGCACCTCCTCCCCTCGTCCGCCTGCCCCTCCTCCTCTTCGTCCGCCTCCACCTCCTCCTTGTGCCCCGCCTCTTGCCGCCCCGCCCTCATCCTCCTTTGCCTCCTCTTTCTCCTCCTCCCCGTCCTTCTTCGCCTCCACCTCCTATGCCTTCTACCGCCCTGCCTTTGTCCTCCTTTGCCTCGCCCTATGCCTCCTCCACCTCCTCTTCAACCGCCACCGCCCGTCCTCGTTCTCCACCTTATCCTCCGCCTCCACCTTCTCCTCCACCACCTTCACCACTACAACCACCACCACCACCACCTCCTCCTCCTCCACTGCCTCCACCTTCTCCTCCACCACCTCCACCTTCTCCTCCGCACCCACCCCCCTACCCAAGTCCCCTTCCCCCCCACCCCCCTATGAAGCCCCCTTCCCCCACCCCTACCCAAGCCTCCCTTCCCCCCTATTAAGCCGCCTTTCCCCCACTCCCTCTTAAGCCCCCCTTCGCGTGCAGCAGAGTTTTTTGGTGTGGATTGCGGGTCTTCATAGTGGTTGTTCCCATGCCGATGTGCGTGGTCGTGGAGTCATGGTCTTTGCGAGCGTTCATGCGCGAGGACGCGCATTGGACTCATTCGTGGGCGTACGTAGTTGCTACCGTTCACACACGACTGTTGACCCGCGCATCCGGGACGACTATTGTTAGTCGACCTTTTGTCTATTTTTGTGGATTTGCTTGGATTGCGCATTCCATTTTGGAGGACGTGGTTTCAGACCTTGTGAGCGTCCACCCACACATTACCAGGTTTTCTCTTTGTCTTCCTGGTTTTGTGTGTGTGGGTTTTTTGCTATAGTCTGAATGGCACCTACTTCTACCCCTCCGATTGTGGTACAACATGTTCCCCTCACAGTCCATGATTATTCTCTCCTTTTAGAGGTGGATTACATCCGACGTGTAGGCCTCCGCCCATTTGTTGCCCTCACATTGCCGTCTATGGATGAAAAACTTTGTTACTCCTTATTGGCTTCTTACAAAAACCAGTTTGATCTGATTTATAACCACACCTTCTGTTTATCTATAGCTAATATCAGTGAAGCACTGTACTTTCCCATTTCTGCTTCATTTGTGCCTAGTGGTAACCAGTTACTCGCTACTGAAGAGATTGTTACTTTTATGAAGAATGAAACTTCTACCCCTTTGCTCCTTAACCAACTCATTAATAGTTCAGGGGTATCCATTTGCCCATATCTCTTTTCGCATATGGAAATAGCTATGTCAGTTCGTCTAGGACCGGTTTATGTCGAGAGCAAGTTGGCATCCAAGTATCTGTCCAACGAATTATTCACAGTTTCTGTGAAGATTCTAGAGGGTGCTAAGTTCAATTGGACAGGCTTCCTATTATCCAAGATGGACCAACATTTTGAGCGAGTATGGAAGGGTCAAAACAGTAATGTCTCCTATGGTGCCTTATTACAGAGAATCCTCACTTTTGCACCTCCTATTGGTGGTGTTCTAGTGCCTGATCCTGCTCCTTTACTAGTGCAGCCTACATCTTCAATTCCTTCTCCTCGGCCTATGTAACCTAATTCAGAAGATGAAGAGTTCCTTGTGTTTTCTCGCAAGAAACACCTTCGCACAAAGGGTCCTTCCAATCCTCGCATACTAGATTTCCTGGTACAAACATCCACTCCTGCTGTTTCTGGCAGTGCCCTTCCTTCATTCCTATCCTGTACCAATCTATTTGTAGCCCAAAAGGAAGGACAGTTAGATTTACAGATTCCTTCATCTTTACAAACCATATTATCTAGACCCATGCTTCCACAGATGGTTTCAAATGTCCAGTCTACTCTGGAAACCTCGCTCACTTCTTGTCTTTAGACATTGTACACAAGTGTTTACACTTCCATGCAAGACAAGGTGGATTCCTTAACCAGTCGGTTGAGTAAGGCACTGGAGGATCTATCTTCCGAAAGGGCTACACTCATTGATATCCATGTCCAAATGACTACTGCCACAGCCTTAATGGATTCACATAAGGTAACTATTCAAGAGCTGGAATCTAAGATTGCTAAATTGGAGGAGAAGAATAAATCTTTGATGATTGAGAAAATTTTTGCCCTTGAGGAAATGGTCTTTTTGGCTAGTAAACTTGCTACTAGTGAGGAACAGTTGCAGCACTCTCAGAAAACTGTAGAGTCCCAAAAGAAACTTATTGAAGAACTTAACCAAAGAGTGGATATTCTTTCTGTTTCTCCTCCCGCTCCTGTATCTTCTGCTTTGTCTTCCAAAGAGGAGCTTGATCAGTTGCAACAAAAAGCTAAATTATGTTATGGGTTCTCAGCTAAGGTTGAATGCCTTCAGCAGCGTATGGATTGGATGCAGAATGATTTTGTCTCTTATACTGAATTGGTGTCACCTCCTCCTTCCTTTTGGGTGAAGTATAACCAGCTGAGATTTGCTTTATATATATCCTTAAGCAATGTGGATTTGGAGCCTTCAAAGGATGGATGGTCAAGTCTTTGGCCTACGGATCTCTTGAGAGCTATTTTTTATCACTTTGTGGATGAGTTGATTTCCCATAAGGTCCAGTTGCTATCTTTCATGTATCTTATAGGCCATTTGTAGATCTCTGATGTATGTGTACTCAGTTGAACTTCTGCTAGTAGAGAGTTTGCGAACCTATCATGGGCAAACATTTTGGTGTAAGGAACATGGTTGGCATCCACCCTTGGAGCATGTTGCTTTGGAACCTTGTTGACCCAAAAATGTTATTCATAAATCTGATATCCAGTCTCTACAATCTCAGTTATTGAGCTTTATTGCTGATCACCCGTTATTTACTGAGTCCTTTTTTCAAGACCTTAATTTTCATTGTTCTATTTATCCCTTAGATCCTATAAATATTCTTTCTTATTCCCTCATGTCTTATCGTTTCCCTCTTTATGTTTCTCTTCTTTCATTTAGTCCTGACACCATTCCTCTCTTATCCTTTACCCTTTCATGATTTCCTCATATTCTTGTTTTTACTACATATCCTTTCATTGCTGATTCTACATTATCTCCTACTCCTTCTGAACCTCCACCTACCGTTCCTCTTATTCCTTCTGTTTTTCCAGTAGAATCCCTTCATACCTTTTTTATGTATTCTCCATCTTTTCCATCTTCTTTATCCCTTCATTTACCTTCCTTTTATGATCTATCATATCCTCCATTACTATGTTCCCCTTTTATTCAATTGCCCTCTCCATCCGATTACATTAACCTTACTCCTCTCAGACAATGTTGGATACACCAAGGTATGATAGTGACATGCTTCGTCGACGACAATGGACACTACATGATTCTGTGTGATAGGATTGATCTTTTATTCTTGGGTCCTGGGATACCTCTGCACCATGTTCGAACTCTTACCTCCATTTTACTAGAGTATATGTTACTTCTGGGGATACCATTGTTTGCATTACAACTCATTTTTGCTGGTATCTTGCTTTCATGCAGCATCAGCAGTCCACCCTGAATACTTGAAAGAGTATCCCGCAGTTGCTGATTAATCCAAATGAGGATGTCATTGTTGCTCACATGGATGTTCTGTATTACTTTGCATAGGCCTTCCCTACCAGGTTCATAATTTTACTCAAAAGAATGTGTTGTCTACAATTCCTCCAAAATTTACCTCGGTACTTTGTAGATGAGAACAAAGCCTTGGACCGTCTTAAATTTAGTATGCAATTTGAGAAGAAATACCTTCATCCTACTCAGTAGGAGGGTTTTTATGATTGTATCCTCTATTTCTTAATGGAAACTTCTTCTTTCTCTCCAAATTTTTGGGGATTTGTGCCATTCAGATTATATTTGTATATAATTATTTTTGTTTTGGGTTTTATTTATTTATTATATTGTGAGGAGCTGATGAAGATGAAGCTGTGAAGATTGCTGATGATGGTTATAACATGGTTGCAGTGAAATTTTGGATGCTGAACTCTTATATCCTTTAATAGTTTGAGTTATTTTGGTTTTATGATATTGGAATGGTTTTTGGTGTTATTGGTTTTCCTTTCATATGTGTTTTAGATACAGGTTCTATGAAGCTGATATGTTGGGGTCGTGATAGTAGCTGGTGATTTGAGTTGGATTGAAGATTCTTTTAAGCGGATATTAGAGCTTTTATTCATTTTTTTTTGAGGTCGCAAGAATGTTTCCTTTTTAAGTGTGGAAATATGTTGAGTACTAAAATGATATATTTTTTGGGTTGATTTTTTGTTGTTTTTGTTGTTGAATGGTTGTTTTTTGTGATGGATTGTTTGAATTTGAAGATGTTTTGAAGTGTTTGGAATGGTTTGAGTATGTTTAAAGGGTTTATGATGGTTTTTTATGAGGATATGTTGTTTTGTAGGGTTCTGTAATTTTTTATGTTTGGTCATGTAAGGTCTGATTTTTTTCTATTTTGTTTATGTTTTGGTAGTTGAAACAGTTGAATGAATGTTTTGAGAGATGATTAACGTTGTGTTAAAGATTTATGAAAGATTGAATTGGTTTTGGTTTGGTTTTTATGATTTTTATGGTCTTTGTTGATCTTCTGTAAGGTTCTGTGGTTCTGTTGTTCTGTATTTCTGTTGCTCTATGGTCTGTTCTGTTCGTTTCCATTGAGTGTTATGTTGGATGTATGGATATTTTGGGAAGTGTTTTTGTTTTAGAAAAGGATGAATGGAAGCTCTATTCAAGCTAATTGAAGTGAAGTAGCTGTTGAAGATTCACAGAAGGTTACAGAAGAACAGGTGACAGAAGCCAGATCTCATAGGACACTATGATGTCTTTGGTGCCTCTTCGCATCTGACATACCTTTTGGGAGGTGTATCCACGACCAAGAGAGGAGATTTGAGTGGCATTATTGAGTATTATAGTGAGGCTATGATGTATTATTGAGAGAGCAAGAGTATGTGAGAGAGAGAAGGGAGAGAAACTCAGTTCTATGTCTAAAAACAATGTATATATTATGAGAGATAGAGAGAGAATTATGAAGACAATGAAAATGAATACTATGTGATTGATTTCCATTCAAAAGTGGTGTATTTCTTTGTGTTCATTGTTCTATTGATAGATTCTGTGAAGATATTGAAGATTATGGTTGATTCTATTAAATCCATGGGAGATATCTACTATGATGCTGCGTGAAGATTTGTTATTTTCCTTGTTGTGGTTCTCAAAAGAATGAAATAAAAGCTTGTTGATGTTACAAGATAGATTTTATTGCAGTAGAAACCCCTTTTTCTTGGTGTTCCTCTTGGGGCTCCACACCTACATGCACTTCTTCTAATAAGGGTTGATGTTCTTGTGTAGAAGCATAGTAAAAGAGCTACATCGTTTGCATATTGTCTATGCACGCAAGAGTGAATGTGTACATTTTATAGATTCTTCTTATGTGTTGGATGTCTTATAATTGTCTTAACATGTCTTCACATGAATGGTCCCAAATAGATGATTTAGATGGATTGGATGACTCTTTCCTTCCATCCTCTCAATGTA
Source organism: Lygodium microphyllum (assembly GCF_053477565.2). NCBI lineage: Eukaryota > Viridiplantae > Streptophyta > Polypodiopsida > Schizaeales > Lygodiaceae > Lygodium > Lygodium microphyllum. The sequence continues at coordinate 33,870 of NW_028229932.1, read as the reverse complement.
ATTAAGATTCGAACACTAGCATTCTTAGATCCACATACAAGATGCATCACTCTTTGTGTCTTGCGGTCATGTAGAATAGCAACATCGCATTCTCTATCATTCGTCTAGCTCAAACTTGTGCCTTTTTGACGCTACCTAGGTGCCTTGGCAATGCATGATCAACATTACTTCCCACACCATTGTAACCCAACAAATTTAGAGAGATCCTCCTGCCATTGGTTAAGTGATGCAAGCATTTGTGGGGTGTCAAAAATGGCTTTCTCATCACCATGTCATCATGCCTCTTTGGTCACCCCCCTGACATGCCAGGGCAAATGTTTTACATCCTCATCCTCTAGCCAAAGCCCTAATCTGGAGCAATGTAGAAATACATTATTCATCAACTCATAGACTTGTGATGAGATGGCTAGGCTTGTGAACACATTATTCCTAGGTCTCCATTACATAGTCTAGTTCCCCTTGAGGAAGCTATGAAATAATTAGGATAATGGAAAACTTCTATCGAAAACAATGAGTATAATCTAGGAGAGGCAAATGCAACTTCTGAAGACTAGGTGTGGAAAGAAGTGCCTCTAGCTAGCAATAACAGTTGTCCTCTACTAGATGATGAGGGTGCGAATAATGACCCTTGTGTGCTAGGATGACAATGGTTCACATCAAGACCAAACTCAACTTGGAGGACATGAATGAGAGTGGCAGCCCCCCTCCCCCACAATTAAGAATAAATCGTTGCAAATGGAAATATATTCCACAACATTGTGCGAGATCAAATGTGAATATATCAACTAAACAATGCAAAACCTGCTAGAATCGAGTGAATAGGGAATGGAAGTCTATATTTGAGTATAAGTGATAGATCCTGTTGGGCCATCCATTATATTGGCATAGGATAAGTAGGGAAGGGAAGACAAGGAAGTTGCCAGTGACTTTTGACTTAGAGATTTACAATGCAATAGAAAGCCAATGTGGAGGGCATCGTAGTGGACCCACGAAACTGATGCCAAGAGGCATATTCCATGGTGGATTTTGTGAGGTTTTTTGGTGGATTCCTTAAAACTAGAGGCATATTCCATGGTGGATTCCGTGAGGTTTTATGGTGGATTTCGTTAAACTATATGTGTTTGCTGGGGCTCGTACACAAGGTGGATTCCTTATGTGAGAAGTTGACAGAGACACCTATCCTTTTTGGGCGTCAAATTAATTTAATGTGCACATGGGTGATTCCACAGCGGGTGATTCCGCAAAATGCATATTTAAATTAATGGACGTTTACGAGTTTAGAGTGCACTTGTATTAAATTAAGGTTAGGACAGAGTTCCAACCTATTTATTTATTTTATAGCTGAAGACTACTATGTATTCACTTTTATTGGTTTAATTTTATTATTTTCTAACAATTGTGAATGCTTCAGTTGATGTGTAGAGCAAGTAGCAGTAGCTTTGAGTAGCACTAGGCATTAGTATAAGTCCAAGGGAAAATTTTATAATTATAATTAGTTATCTTAAGTATAATATATAATAATATATATTTATATGATATTGTGTTACTAAAATACTCTATTTGTAAGTTATAAGTTTAAACTTATTTAGTAATAATTACATAATTATCATTGTCCTTAGTTACTAGTAATTTATTTGTATTTAATATAGATTATTTTAGAATATGAGATTTAAGATATGCTTTTATTGAAATGCTTTCTTTATGGAATACCCTGCTATTTTTTTAATGTGGTTAAGTTTTAAAAGGATTTTTTAACTTTTTTTTATAAAAAGCAACAAGATCGCGCGCAAAACAGGAGAAGAGGGTGAAAACTGAGTTTTTTCGTTTCTCCCTCATCCGGAATCGGAATTCAGAGCTTCAAGAGTCGTTTTGGGGGTTTTGGCATGCTCTGAACATGATGGTGATGTCAAAACGTCAAGTTTCAGAGCACATCATTTTCTGCATCAATTGTAGCATGTTATAGAATACCTCTTGACTCTTAAAACTCTGTATTTTAATTGATATATGTATTTTCTTTGTAATTATATGCAATATATAAATGTAAATATCTATATAAAACTATAACATATAATTAAGGATGGCAAACCACGGCTTTTGCCATGGGGGAGGTTAGGCCCAATCCTGTGTTTTTCTCTTGTCTTTCTTAATCAATTGAGTTATTCAAATCCTCTTATGTTTTATAATGTTGTTTATATTTAATAGTTGAGATGCTTGGTTTGTTAGATTTTTTCCACCAAGTTCTATTATGTGTGTCATAAAGTTGTTTACAGTTGAGATGTTTGATTTGCTATATTTGCCACGTGATTCCGCTTCGTAACAGAGACGACCTCTTGGACATGTCATTGGGCATTCTAGGTGAAAATCACAAAGTTCATATGATATTTCTATGTAATTTGGGATTGTTTACATCCATATAAAAGTTCAATTGACCATGGATTCACTATTTGGCTATTTTGAAAGTCCTTCCCTTGTGCATTAATGTCAAAGGGCCTTCAATAATGCAATAGATTTAGAGCAATATAGAGCATGCCCATAGAAGAGGAACTTGATGCAAACAATCCTATGAGGCAAGTGGCCATGGGCATTACAAAACCAAATCGAATGATGTTATGAAGGGATTTAGAGGAAACTACAAGACAAATGATGAAGTGCCTTTTTGAGATGGAAGAGACGTGAGTAGCATGGGAGTGGGAGGCATAACAGGCCACCCGAGCTAGTCAGAGGGAGTCCTTAGATGCGACACTAGCAATACAAAGACATAGGCTCAATCATTGGATTGAGAATGAAGGGCTTGTAGGTAGAATAAGACAGACATAAATGATGTCATACATGACCTTGCAGGCTCTATTCATTTTCTTCATAAGGAAGCCCATGTCTTCCTATCATAAAAACACTTCATAATCTTTCCGTTTGTAAGAGATTTTTCAAAATAGGATGAGCAAACAACTATCTACTTGCAAATGGTGGAGAGTTGGCATTGTTCACTCATGGTTGCCATCGCAAAGCTCCTATGCAGCAATTCTTCTACCCAAAAGGGTGAAGATCAGCAAAGGGGAGGGAAGACACACCAAACTCAAACATTCGAGTTCCTTCAAATTTGGGGAGAGGAGAGTGGGCCTAAAAGCATAGGCCATTTTGGGACATGGGTTTTTGGGTGCAAATCCCCCCATATGAGGTTTTTGATGAGAAAGAGGGGTTTTCCTAAAAAACTTGGAACCCCCCCTCCCAAAAGAAACTCCTAATGTGAATTGATCATATGTATAACGACTAGAATTTTTCTAGCATCGTAGTTATAAACCCACCAATTTGTATATTTCTTGAATAGCAAAACAGATTGTTTTGGGAACTCTCATTGGTTGAGTAACACAATTTGTTGGTCTCTAGGGAGAGGAACAACTTCATTGCTAGCTAGTTGTCTCTTGTGCTAATACTTGGAAGCTCGATTTGTGATAATCCTTTTTTTTGGCATGTATCCTAAAGATTGTTCATTGTGTAAGGTTTTGAGAGAGAAGACCAAGCTTGATTTTAGTTTTCTAAAAGAACAATAAGGGTACTCTTCAAAATTTACCCCTAACTCGGAGGTACTATACATTTGTTTGTGATGTGTGGACCTCCTATTAGCTAGTTGGTTTGCATTCAATCCATCGATAGCTTGAAAGGGAGGAGGGTTGCCCCAAAACTAGTTTTGCTTGAAATGAGGTATGAACTAAACTACGTTTTTCATTTTCAAATCTGGGATTCTCTCACACCCTTCTGGTTGTAAAACATACCAAAATTATGCATTGTACATATTTTTTGTACTTCATCCTTAGGACTCTCACTGCAGGTATTCATGAGATGACACCGTTTGAGAAGTTGTATGGCTATAAGCCGGATGCAAGTCACATGAAAGTCTTTGGTTATCTTGCTTATGTGCATATTCCAGATGAGAAAAGGAAGAAGTTGGATCCCAAAGCACAAGTGTGTTTTCATTGGATATTCGCAGGAGAAGAAGGCATACAAATGCTATGATCCATCTACCAGGGAAACTTTGGTAAGCAGGGATGTTATCTTTGATGAGATGGGTTCTTTATGTATCACTAGTTGCAGTGCCAGCGGATATGCCTTCCACTCCTGCCTCTACAATTGATTTACAGCAGAGCACTGTTATGACAGGACCTCGTAGTTAGACAGTATCCCCATGGACAGGGAGATTGAGGAGCTCGCCGTCCACTGACACCAGTATGTCAGTGAGGGGGAGACATGATGTCTTGGACAGCAAAGGAAAAGAGAAAGTTATTGAGGATGCATTTGGTATGATGACACCTGGCAGAATGACTTCTGGCTATGAGTCTGGTGATACTTTAGACAACGAACTTGGTATTCCGACTGTCTATATGCCTGGCACAAGACAGAGCAGGTATATTCCGCCTCATGAGAGAGGGGAATCGAGTAGTGCACCACAGCTTAGACGCTCACAGAGGGTCAGATACCCTATTGACAGGTTGACATACAGTGGCTACTCTGCAAAGCATTATGCGTACATGACAAAAGTGATGGAGGTCAAAGAACCAAGTACATATGCTGAAGCAGTGAAAGATGAGAATTGGTGTGTAGCCATGGATGAAGAAATGAATGCCTTGGCTGAAAATAAAACATGGGATTTAGTACCACTGCCTGAAGGGAAAAAGACCATCGACTGCAAATGAGTCTACAAAATCAAATGCAAGTCAGATGGCAGTGTGGAGAGATACAAAGCCAGGCTGGTCGCAAAGGGGTATGCCCAATAGTATGGACTTGATTATGAGGAAACATTCAGCCCTGTTGCCAAGATGGCAACCATATGCACTGTGATTGCCTTGGCTACTACTAAAGGCTGGAAATTGCAGTAGATGGACGTTAAGAATGTATTTCTTAACGGTGATCTAGCAGAGGATGTCTATATGGTTCAGCCGGAAGGGTATGTTTACCCTGATTTTCAGCATTATGTATGCAGGCTGAAAAAGGCATTGTATGGGCTGAAGCAGGCTCCAAGAGCTTGGCATGCTAGGATCAGTACTACTTGCAGAGATTGGGTTTTGCTATTGGCAGGGCTGATCACAGCCTATTTACAAAGAAGACTGACAGTGGTTTAGTAGTGCTGGTCATATATGTTGATGATTTGATAATCACTAGTGATGATGACTTGGGTATACAGCATGTAATGAAGATGCTGAAATCTAAATTTGACATGAAAGACCTGGGAGAACTAAAGTATTTCTTAGGCATTGAGGTAGTTCCAGCTTACAATGGGTTATGGCTGATGCAGAAGCACTATGCCATAGAGATGCTGAAGAAGTATGGCATGGCTAAATGCAAACTGCTGGATACACCTCTTGATCAGAATGTTAAGCTAGACATGAACACTGGGCTAAAGTAGAGGATGTGACTATGTACAGGCAGATGGTTGGCAGCTTGATTTACTTGACCATCACTAGGCCTAACTTGAGCTATGCTGTAGGGCTCATAAGCCAGTTTATGCAGAAGCCTAGAAAGCCGCACTTGGATGCAGTCAGACGCATTATGAGATATGCTAAGTCCACTGTAGAGTATGGGCTGTTCTATGTCAGAGATAAGCCCTTGATATTGATTGGATATACGGATGCAGATTGGGCAGGTTGCTTATATGATCGTAGATCTACGAGTGGATATGCATTTGGATTTGGTAGCAGCATGATTAGCTGGAGCAGCAAGAAGCAGCCTACGGTTGCTTTGTCAAGTACTGAGGCAGAGTACAGGGGTGTTGCATTGGCAGCATGCGAGATTTCATGGCTGGTCAAGCTTATGGCTGATTTGGACATACAGGTAGATGCTCCAGTGAAGTTACTATGTGATAATCTGAGTAGTGTACTCCTGGCTATGAATCCAATCTATCATGCTAGGACGAAACACATAGAGGTACACTACCATTTCATCAGAGAGATGGTTCTTACAGGACGAGTTGATCTTATGCATGTGAAGACTGATGAACAGGTAGCGGATATCTTTACCAAGTCCTTGGGTAAAGATAAGTTCTGTGGTTTTAGACAGCTGCTTGGAGTACATATGTTGTCTTGAGCTTGAGGGGGAGTGTTAGAATATCAAGCTCGTTCATGTGTGTTTGACCGACATGAGCTGGACACAGCTAGTATGGCTAGATCAGTTAGGTACATTAAATAAGTCGGTTCTACTTTTAGTGTGAATGGTCTTTATGACCTTAGGTTGTATATGCACTAAGTGTGTGCTGAATGAATGATGAGAAGAATAGAGAGAGGAAGCATGTTGCTTCACTCCGTGTTGCTCTCTTTTCCTGCATCCATGAAATCTAACAACTGCCACTCATTTAGGAGGGGAAATGTTAACCAATTTCAATAACTATTTAAAAATTTACCTCATAAAAATATTATTACAAAAAATAGCATCTACTAAATTCTAATATGATATTTAGCTTTGGAATCTAGACTAAAACAGAGAAGTAGAGGTATTGTTGAGCATTCTCAAATTTCTTGTATTCTTTTATTACTTGCACCTATTTTTTGGCAAACAAGGAAAGTAGGTAAGAGATGGAGAGTGACAGCTAGAGCCATCAATGTGAGAGGTGGACATGCCAAGAGATTGTATTCTATTGAATGTTTCCACAAGAGGGCAACACCAATTCTATGGTTTTCCATACTCAAATTAATATAGAACAAAGTATTCAAATCCAAGGCTTCAAAACAATTAAGATACCAAGTTTCCCTTTGGTTGTTTGAAAATAACTTGAAATGAGTATTGTTATGTGATATGCTACAATGGATACACATACTCAATTAACATATTAAAAGACCTAGATAAAGAATGGACTTTGTGTACAAATGTCGAGATTTCTTGGTGGTGGTGGGGGAAACTATAGAGCAAGGTCTCCATTTTCTTTTGTTTAGGTGATACATCATTCTCAAACACTTCATGCCTTATAAGAGTTACTTTTGTTCTAACTTTTTGGCACTTAATCAACTTTAGTTGAAGTATATCCTTATCTAATCTCCCAAAGGCTTCATCTAACATTTTAGGATGTAAGAGTCTGGAATAATAGGTACATTTCATACATGAAACTTTAAGAGATTTACCAAGCAATGGAGAAAAAAATTAGTTAGTCCATCTCTAGAGACTACACATTGAGAAATCCAAAAGATAGCACCCTAAAGAAAAAAATAGTCCCAAGGAATTGTGACCATTGTTTTCTTTTGCAATTTTAACTTGAAAGCATCCTAATCTAGGATCTTATCATGGAAGGATAATGAAATTGTCTCTTTTGGTCACTCCATTCAAAGGTCTAAAGTACATGCATATATTTCATTTTTCACTATTATTTGAGGTGATTACTACTAGAATACAACACTCAAAATCATCTCAATAGTAAATGAAACTAGCTTCAAGTAGGTTTTGGACTTGTAGTTTAATAACATCCCTTTGAAGTTTACTAATACATTTTAAGTTTTAACAACAAGTTTAAAGCCTTTCTTTAAATCAATGTGATGTGTTTTTCATTCCTCTTAACTAGTGATATTCAATTGGAACAATTTTGGGATACATGTAGAATAGTTGCAACTGTTTCTTTTTCCCTTCATGGGATAGGTTTGGATCCAAAGTCTTTATTGGACATGTGGAAGTCCCTTCTTTTTAGATCCTCCCATACTCCCTAAATAGATAAGACAAATAAATCCCACACCTCTTGCAAACATGTTGGATTTCCAACTATCTTCATCATCTTTCCTAGATTCAAAGATTGTAATAAGCTCCATTTCTCATTCACTATCATAATTAAACAAATTGTTATCCATGGACCATGACCAAACTTGTTCCATGTCAAAGATCACCCTTTGTTGTGTATGCTTATCAAGATACAATTTTGTTCTATATTAGTCTTGTCTACTCTTCATACTAATAAGCCAAGCTCTTCCCAAAATCAACGAGTAGGCACCTAGTTTAGCTAGTACAATATCAAATTCTAAACATTCCTTTTTTCCTTCCACATAGGTTTGGAAATCCTTTGTAATTGTTAAGAACTTCACTTTAGATTTATTGGCAATATTGAACCTAAACAAATATTAACTTGTCAATTTGACTTAAAGCTATTGCATAGTTTCTTTAGCCCATCGAGGTACACATGATGAATGTGTTTCCTTGAAATACATGCATCCATTCTTGGTATGATATCTTGTACATCCGACAAGTGAGCCACCCCTACTATGTTATCTATAGGGTTCTTCAAATGAATCAGTTGGTTCCATTTATCGGGGTAAAGGCCAAATACATATAGCCATGTGGGTAGATAATAGAAAATTAGAGTATACAACACATCCACAAATACTTTTGTGTGTTTTGTGTGCGTGTCTTTGTGTTGGTATGCTTGAATTGAGGCATGGTTATAGCTACATGGATTACACATGGGTCATCTCCCACCCTTATAGCTTGGATTGCTCTCACTTGGAGCTCAATTGAGAGGAGTTGAATTGCATCATGAGGATGGACATTATTCAACTACACACAATGATGACAAGGGTGACACCTACTAAGGATCTAGGAATGAAGATGGCTTTCTATTGGAAACATCCTTTGCATGTATCTCCCGATGGCTTTGTTACCCATCCAAGTTACATGGATTCACACTTGTCTCATAGTTTATGACACACCATTGGATAGCTCCATACATCCTCACACAAGCTTAAATTGATACAAGAAGATATGGTGCAAACTCCCTCTCTGCATAGGATAGGATTTGCCAGCTATATTAGCTCAAGACCAATAGTTGAGCACTACATATGCAGATGCACAATGTATTATGAGATTAGAGTATGCTTCCATTTCCTATTTAGAGAGGGATTTGAGCGATTATCCAAGGTGATGGATTTTCTAGATCAGAGATGTCTCATGCTCTTCTTACTAGAGCTACTTTGATGTAGAGAGCACCTCTTATAGACTCGAGAGTTGAGCCCCCATTAGACCAATAGTGGCCCCACCTCCAGGGAGTCACCCTAGACATAGCCCCATGGCATATCATCCATGCCCTTGAAGGGGGCATCAGCTAGATACATAGGGTACTACATTGCCATCAAGAACCCTACCTCATTGCTTTAGTCTCTCTATGTTAGATAGACCCATGAGAGATAGCTTGGGATGAGAGTATCCCCATAGTAGTTCCACATTGTATCTAGTTCTGACATTATTTTGTATTCATAAGCTATGTATTTTTATTCTCCATTTAGTTAGTCATAGCTTTAGATGACCACTATTTTGGAACTTGGGAAAATTCCTTAACTTTCAGATGCAACATTTTGGTCTCATAGACTGATTTGGCCTTTTATAGACATTAATATAAATTTCTTTCTTTCTCCTCCTCCTCCTCTCTCTCTCTCTCTCTCTCTCTCTCTCTCTCTCTCTCTCTCTCTCTCTCTCTCTCTCATGGGTCCTCTACTATCAACTAGTATTAGAGGAGTGGTTTCTTGTCAAATTTTTTTACATACATAAAGGAGATAGAAGCTCCATTTCTTAGTGATTGTAGTAATGAGAGGAGTTGTTGTCATGCACCATTTGCAGTAGAAAATTGCTACCTTTTTTTTAAAGATTTGCAATCACATCCATGCTGCGTCTTTGTATGAAGCAGATGGGCTGAGGATATGTAGGCTACTTGAATCCCATAGGCATAGATGGGAAGATTGCCACCTACCCTATTCTATATAACATTGTACTTGGATGCCACTTTCATATATGATGAATGCAATGTCATTGTCCTTTTGTTCTTCAGCTTAGTGTACTTGATTTGCTTGTGTTTGTTCTTCCAATCAAGTCTTGATTCCTGTCATGTCCAAGCACTCATGAGTCTAGTGTTGCGCTATGAGCCACCATAACTACCATGCTCTAGATTCGTGTTTCTCACATGGTATCAGAGCATAGCTGAGCATGTCTTAGCATGTTTTAGCTCACCTCTCTGCTCCTACAGGTCTCCTCTCACTCCTCTCCCAACTCAGCTTGAGTGCATGAACTCATTTTACACCTCCATCTTTACTTTGCCCTTGTCTGCCATAGCTAGACAATACCTAGCCCACTTGGAGCTTCTTGATCTACTCATACAGCCCATATTTCTTCACACTTCCTTCTAGGGAAATGTTTTTGAATTTAGGGCACAACTTTCTATCACGAAAATGTCTCATATTGATCACTTTGTAGTCCATCATTATGGAAATTTGTGTTCACAGTCCCTAAACAGACGTAGCCTGTTTGTATTGTCTCTGCTCTTCCTACGCGGTGCAATCTGGGCCAGCACCCTAGGGTTTTGAAAGCCCATGAGATAGGCTTTCTATCCATGTAAAAAGTTTGGGAAATGATCAAGTCTACAAAGCACATAGAGCAGAAAACCAGGCCAGCACAAAAACCCTAATGAAGACTCCATAGCCAATCTTTCAAAAGATTTATCTCTTCTTCATTTTCTCTCTTGCCACTCAAGCCATAGTGTTACCACTCAAATATAATTGGATTTGCCATACATTCTCACAACAAATCATTTAGGAGGGGAGATCTTGGTGTTTTTTTTGGCAAGATTGAAGCATAGTTAAGCATACTGTCTCTTGACACTGATCTAGTGACTCTTGTCACTTGTGTCATCTGACACAATCAGCTTTACCTTTGATCAAATCCAAGTTTTTGTGCTACTCTAGCATCAAATCAAGGAGGGGAAGACTTCGACTTGCAACACCTTGAAGACCTCAAACATCTTTGAAGATTTCAAGTTCAAAGGGCATACTAGTCACCTAGTATCTCTTGATACTAATCACCTAGTGCTTCTTGGCACTTGTGCTTAACTCTTCTCCTATTGAAAGTTGAAATTTTTGGAGTTGATTTGTTGCTGATCTTGCAACCTCAACATGGGCAAGGACTCACCGACAATTCGATTCAAAGGGGTTGGGTTTCACACGTGGCATGACCCACATCAAGCTCATCCTAATGAAGAAGGGTCTTTGGGCCATCACAAATGGCAAAGAGAAGAAGCCTCGAGATGCGGACCTTACAGTCACATGGCAAAATAATGATGATAAGGCACATGCCATAATCAAACTGGAATTGGATGACAGCTACATCCACAATGTGGATACCTATGAAACCTCTAATGATACATGGAAGAAATTAGATACTTTGTTTGGTGCACAATCAAAGCCATTTAAGTATGGATTACTAATTGAATTTTTCAGGCTAGATATGAAACCTAACACATCTCTTGCAACTCATTTAAACTACATGGAAAGTTTTCTTACTCAGCTTGTAGGGATTGATCTCAAGATGGATGAAGATATTTGTATTGGTGTCTTGCTAAAAAGTTTACATCCTGATTATGACAATGTTCCAACCACTTTAATCAACATGCTAAATCCTAAATTGGTTGACATTAAAGCTTCCTTGCTAGAGGAGGAACAGAAGATAAAGTCAAAGGAAGAACCAAGCACCTTTAAAGGTTAACAAATGGTGCATGTCAGTAACATGTACAAAGGGAAGAAGGACCAGCTATTCTGTGACTTTAGCAAAAGAACTGGACACATGGAGAAATTCTGCAATGCTAGAAGGTCTCAAAAGGCCTATCTTGCTATTGTTAAAGAAGAAGAAGACCATGGAGCAAAGGAAGAAGAATAAGAAGACCACCAGGAGAAGGACAACAAGCCTCATCAGTCCTTCTACTCCTGTTTTGATAGACTTTTTTAGCCTTGTATTGCCTAGCCCTAATGCTTCTGACATAAGCTTGCAAACTCCTCATGTAACCTTGTACTACAGTCTCTGTGAGGTCCCTATTATAGCCTCTGGATGTCCACCATGTTTGTGGTACCCACACTTAGCCTTTTCTGCAAAGCCTCTGGAGTTTACCATATTTGTGGTATGCCCACACTTTGCAAGTGGTGCTCACTAAAGCCTCTACACACTTTGTACTTTCTGGTTGTGATTGAGGAGGAGGGGTGTTGAGATTTGCAATCACATCCATGCTACCTTTTTGTATGAAGCAAATGGACTAAGGATATGCAAGCTTCTTGAATCCCATAGGCATAGAGGGGCAAACTGCCACCTTCCCTATTCTATATAACATTGTACTTGGATGTCACTTTCATATATGATGAATGCAATGTCATTGTCCTTCTGTTCTTCAACTTAGTGTACTTGATTTGCTTGTATTTGTACTTCTAATCAAGTCTTGATTCATGTCATGTCCAAGTACTCATGAGTCTAGTGTTGCTCTATGAGCCACCATAGCTGCCATGCTTTAGATCCGTATTTCTCACAAATTTTCAATAATAGACAATAGTATTATTACTATCATTTTCAGCATGAAAACATTCTATTTTATTTCAATAGCCTTCTAAGTAGTAAAGATGAGCATTGTTACTACCATTCATAGTAGCAAAATTGCAATATTAGCATTGCCATTTTTACAATAACTATTTGCTACCATTTACAGTAGCACATAACAACATCATTGCTACCATTCATAACATGCATTTGGCAGTGTTTTTCTCTTAGTTCTCTGAGTTGCTGCGAGCAATCATTTGGGGCTATAAGCCAGTGACTGTTAGCATACATAACAACAATTTGTGCAGTAGTACTAATACCATTTAAAAGCCATTTTTTGGCAACTATAGCATTTGAAAACTAGTAGAAAATAGTAATATTTTGAGAAATTGTTTATGGGTAGCCTTGTTGGGGTTCAAGACATAAGCTTTGATTGTGATTTGGGTAGTTGTAGATTAGCTTTGATTGTGATTTGGGTAGTTGTAGATTAGCTTTGAATGTCATTTGATCTGAATAACAACAAGACGTCTGATCTAATTAACTACAAGCCATCTAATTTTTGAATAACGACAAGATATTTGTTGGGGTTACCATTGCTTATATGAGCTAAAAGCATCATGTGGAAGGGGTTGAGCATGCTATCCATTGCATAGACACTTTGGTATGTATGGGGCCATGCATTTTAACTATGGAGATTGTAGTTTTGTTAATTGTATATTGCTAATGGACAATTGATGTATTTAGGTGTGGATATGAGCTTGTGATGTATTGAGTACTCATTTAATTTGGCATTGTGTTTGCCATTGATTGGCCATTACAATTGGCATTTGGGTTGTGAGATTATTGGTCTTATTATTGGTGCAATTGGGATCATTCCGTTGCTTCTTGGTTTGCATTCATAGCAGATGTGATGGCTTCATTATCTTCTTTTGAGAATGTAAATTTCAATGTTGAGAAGTCGAATGGCACCAACTTCTCTTACGAGAAGGAGCATGTCTACAATGTTTTGGTGCAGAAGAAGCATGTTAAGCCCAGTAAATGAAAAGGCACGAAGCTCAAAGACATAGGGATGATTAGGAGTACGGATGCATGAATAGGATGAATGGGATGACTTGGATGGGCTTACACACTTTATCATCATGTTAACTCTTCCTAAGTTGGTGTACTTCAATGTAAGGACACAGATGATGGTGCTTTTGGTGTATGGAAAAAGCTTTGCGATCTTTATGATAAGTAGAGTGATGCATTTGAGGCGTGTTCTGGTGCGCAGATCGGACGCAGGTAGCTCACGTAGTGAATTCCCAAAGGTCCCCAAGAACAAAGCACTCTACTTTTTAACACAAAAACCAATGTAGAAACAAGCACGACATGAGACAAGAGACAAATTGGGTTGAATCTCCCCCATGCCTTGTGTGAGCGCTTCACAAAGCATGTATTTAATATATATTTCCAATCTTTTTGCTCAAAAATAGCCCAATTACAAAAATATGACAAGCTTTTAGCTTTTGAGTTTGCTTTCTACCAAAAATAGGAAAATAAAGCTAATGGACGGTGCTCAAAGAGTCTGGCACGCCCAATCTCAATGTCCAAATAAAAATAACATATCCAGGCGCATAAGCGCATACAAAATAATAATAAATAGTCGATGTCTCTATAGACATAATCAAAATATAGGCGTGGCGCCTATCAAAATATATCCAAAGGTCGGAAACCCGCTAGACTCCAATGCTTTCCTCCGCCACTGCTGCTATCTCTACACATCAACTGAAGCATTCACAATCGTTAGTAAAATAACACAATTAAACCGACAAAAGTGAATACCTAGCAGTCTTCAGCTACATAAATAAATCAACTGGTTAGAAATAAATCCTAACCTTAATTTATTACGAGTGCGCACTCTAAACTCATAAACGTTTATTAATTTAATATGCATTTTGCGGAATCACCCGCTATGGAATCACCCATGTACACACTAAATTAATGAAACGCCCGAAAAGGACAGGCGTCCCCATCAACTTCTCGCACAAAGAATCCTCTTTGCGTATGAGCCCCGGTCATCTAAGTTTACGGAATCCACCGTAAAACCTCACGGAATCCACCATGGAATATGCCTCCTGGCATCATACCCCCGGGGTGGGATAGCAATTGATAAAGGCATTAATAATCCATACTGTTTACCATGATGTCTTTTTATTCTTTGACAAATCAAACATTCAGAAACAAAATTAGACACATCTGCATCCATATGCGGCCAATAAAAATCTTCAGTTAACATGCGTAATGTAGAGATGATACCTCTATGACCTTGATATGGGGGACAATGAATTTCATTCAAAACAAATGATCGGAATGGAATAGTAACACACAGTCTCTTTTCAAAGAACATGAATCCATCATTATATGATAATGAATCAACAGGAATGAAATTATTTTGAACTAATTTTTGCCAATCAGAATGAAAAGTAATATCCTGGTGATATGTGTCTTTCATAGCAATCAAAGAATCAAAAGATATGATAGAAATGTTATGAATTGCAGGTCTTCTACTTAATGCATCGGCAACTACATTTTCTTTTCCAGGTTGGTATTGAATGATAGGATGGAAACTTTGAATGAATGAAGCCCATTTGATATGGCGGTCAGAAATTTGGGGTTGGCTAAGTAGATGTCTAATGCTTTGCTGGTCGGTCTTTATCATGAATTCTGAACCCATTAAATAATGCTTCCATTGTTTCAATGCTTGAACAACTGCTAAAAGTTCCTTGTCATAAGTGGAATATTTGAGCTCAGAGGGTTTCAGCTTAGAACTAGAATATGCTATTGGATGGTTATCTTGCATTAGCACGGCTCCTATTCCTGATCTGCTAGCATCAGTCACAACTAAAAAGAATGGTCTGTTAAAGTCAGGCAATTGTAGGACAGGGGCATTGGTCAATGCACGTTTAAGTAAATCAAAGGATTTCTGCTGGTTTTCAGTCCATTGATAAACAATGCCTTTCTTAAGAAGTTTGGTCAGTGGTAAAGCAAGTAATGAGAAATTACGTACAAACTTCCTATAGAAACTAGCAAGACCAAGGAATGAGCGTAATTCATGTACATTTTTAGGAATAGGCCAATGCAATATTGCGTCAATTTTCTTAGGATCAACTTTTATTCCTTCTTTTGATACAATATGACCTAGATATTCTATTTCTGTCTTAAAGAATTCACTCTTGTCAGGATTTGCAAACAATTGATTTTCTTTCAGTAATTGAAAAACTAATGATAAATGCTCATAATGCTCTTTTTCACTTTGACTGAATACTAAAATATCATCAAAGAAAACAATCACACAATACTGATATTTTAGAAAAATACTGTTCATCATTCTACTGAAAGTAGCAGGTGCATTAGTTAATCCGAATGGCATAACTAAGAATTCGTAATGGCCAAACTGTGTCCTGAATGCAGTCTTAAATATGTCGGATCTATCTAACCTCACCTGATGATATCCAGATTTAAGGTCAATTTTACTAAATATAGAAGATCCTTGCGGTTTATCCATAAGGTCGTCAACTCTAGGTATAGGATACCTATTCTTTACAGTGATCTTATTTAATGCTCGGTAGTCAATACACATCCGATAAGTATTATTCTTTTTCTTGACTAGGAGCACAGGTGCACCAAATGGAGAACTGCTAGGTCGAATTAAGCCTCTATTTAGTAATTCTTCTACTTGAGTCTGGATTTCTTTTTGCTCTATTTGATTGTGCCTATATGGGGCTTTGCAAGGTGGTTGTGTGCCAAGTATTAGGTCAATCTTATGGTCTTCTGGACGTGATGGAGGTAAACCTGGTGGTAGGTCTTCTGCGAAACAGTCTTTAAAATATGCGAGAAATTCCTTATGTCTAGGGTGCATATGAGTTTCTTTTGCGTGCAATTCATTCACCCAAATGAGATATGATTTAGTATTCTTGCGTAGTGCACGTTTTGCTTGAGTATGCGAAAGCAGTGGAAACATATGAGATGCATGCATACCAAATAATGTAATAGATTTTCCCTGAAAATTTACATTCATTGTGTGCGTGGAATAATCTATATTGGGATTATGTTGGTGTCTCCATGGCATTCCTAGAATAATGTCGCTAGACTGTAATGGGACAACTAAGAAATTTCTTCTTTCAATATATGGACCAATTTGAATTTCTAAATTTTGAACTTCTTGTGTGCCATTGTACCTAGTGCCTAAAAATGCAGCTTTTATGCGATAGTGCGTAGGTACTGTATGCAATTTCAATTCCTTTACCAATTTTGCTGAAATAAAATCATGTGTACTACCGTCATCATGCAATACAGTTCTTTCTTTTCCATGCACCATACATTTCATAGTCAACAATGAATGTAAAGTAGGCATACCTGGTAAAGTGTCGGAAGTAGTAGTAGGATCATCTTCTTCTTCAGTGAAGTCCGGCATATCCTCATGCTCGTCCTCGTCCATAGCTCCAAGGTAGTTGATATGTGCTGATGGCTTCTTTGAATGACAATTTGCTGCGAGATGGCCTGGCTGGTGACACTTGTAACATACGATAGGCTTGGCTTTGGTCACATTATTTGCAATGGCTGGGAGTCTGGGTATATTTGGATTTGCTTGTTGGATAGGCTTAGGATTTGGATTGACAGTGGTTGGTAATGCGGGTGGTTTAGGCCAATTCTTACGGAAAGGTGGTGATGAGAAACGACCTGGATTAAACCTTCTGAAATTTGAATTGAAGTGTTTAGATCCATAATTACCGTTTGCTTGGAATGGCTGTGGTCGTCGATCTCTTCCACGTAACTTATCTTCAGTGTCGTGAGCTAAGGAGATGGCATCTTCAAGAGTAGCAGGCTTGAACATATTCACCTCAGCGTAGTAATGTCCAAGAAGTCCAGACATGTACTTCCGCTTATGGGTCGTCTCTGGTACATCTTCAAGCATGCGTAGCTGTAAAAGTGCATTCCAAAAACGCTCTGTATACTGTGGAATAGGCTCACGGTCGCGTTGTTGGAGTAAATCCCATTGCTTGATTGCCTTCTCATGAAATTGCGGTGGAAGGAAATTTTGCATGAACTTCTTCTTGAAATCTTCCCATGTAGCAGGACATTCTATGCTCTTGCGGACGACAGTCCACCAAAGTGATGCTCTATCTATTAGATGATTAGTAACACACTTGATTTTATCTTTCTCAGGATAAGTTTCCTCATGGAAATAGTCATCAAACTGGCTAATGAATGATAAAACAGTCTTTCCTTCCCTTATGCCATTGAAAGTGCGAAACTTGAAACTTCGTTTACTTATCTTGGATTCCTTGCGAATGGTTTGTGCTTCAAGAGTGGCGTCGATGGTACGGCGTATCAAATCTTCAGCTTGAGGTTCTTCTTTATCAGTGGACGCTCCTTGTAGCTTTGTCAATTGCGCTTGCAAGGCTTGCCTAGCTCTTCGCTCTTCGTCCAATTGTAACATGATAAGATCCAGCTTTTGTTCCATGGTAGGCTCGGGTAGATCGTCTTCAGCCATAGGATCATCCATAAGTGGGGTAGTCATCCTGTAAAACTCAACAAACCTTTCTCACTCAAAATCAGTTAGCGGGATGAGCGTAGCTCAAATTTGGGGTTACAAGGCTATGTATTTTTGGGTATTTTCTTCTTCAATTTTCAGAAATTCTGAAATATTTCTGTCTCCTTTTGCTGAAAGTACTTCAACGAACTTGCAGATAGGTAAAACAGCTTGTTGCGAACAACTTTCCAGTTCAGAGTTTTTGCATACGAACAAGTCTTCTAGGAGTTTCAAGCGTTAGTCAGTTCTGATTTAGTCTGACTTGCAGAGTTGCAGACTTAACAAACTTGCAGGGTTGTGAACTTGCTGAACTTAGCTGACTTGCAGGACTTGCAGTACTTGATTAGTGTCGACTTGCGAAACTTGTCTTCTGGAGTGCGTGACCGAGAGTTTGCAGACTTATCTGCCTTCACTGACTTGCAGAGTATAGAGGTAACTTAAGCTTAATTAGTTAAGCTTAAGCTTAATAAGCTTAAGTAATGGAGAAATAGGCCGCCGTTTTTCAATCGTGGGGGGGGGGGCCGTTTTTGATTCCGCCGAAAATTTCGGGGGTCCTCCTCTTGATCACGACTTGACGATTTGTTGCTAATCAAGCTTCTCTTAAGTTCTTAAGCTTTGTACTTAAGCTTTGTTAATGAAGAAGATAAGAAATTTCTCACTGTTCATCACGACTTGTTCATGGAGTTGAGGGAGTGGTCCTCCGCCGACAGAGAGTGGTCCTTCGCGATCTGACAGTGGAAATAGGGGTTCTTGATCGCCAGAAGTCTGCCTGTATCGACGGTTCGCGACGAGATTGACTGTAGAGGCCGTTTGTTCCTGGAGCTCCGCCTTCGCCCGAGATTGGTAGCGATTGGAAGCCCTTGATCTCTGCTCCGCTCTGATACCACTGGTGCGCAGATCGGACGCAGGTAGCTCACGTAGTGAATTCCCAAAGGTCCCCAAGAACAAAGCACTCTACTTTTTAGCACAAAAACCAATGTGAAAGCAAGCACGACATGAGACAAGAGACAAATTGGGTTGAATCTCCCCCATGCCTTGTGTGAGCGCTTCACAAAGCATGTATTTAATATATATTTCCAATCTTTTTGCTCAAAAATAGCCCAATTACAAAAATATGACAAGCTTTTAGCTTTTGAGTTTGCTTTCTACCAAAAATAGGAAAATAAAGCTAATGGACGGTGCCCAAAGAGTCTGGCACGCCCAATCTCAATGTCCAAATAAAAAATAACATATCCAGGCGCATAAGCGCATACAAAATAATAATAAATAGTCGATGTCTCTATAGACATAATCAAAATATAGGCGTGGCGCCTATCAAAATATATCCAAAGGTCGGAAACCCGCTAGACTCCAATGCTTTCCTCCGCCATTGCTGCTATCTCTACACATCAACTGAAGCATTCACAATCGTTAGTAAAATAACACAATTAAACCGACAAAAGTGAATACCTAGCAGTCTTCAGCTACATAAATAAATCAACTGGTTAGAAATAAATCCTAACCTTAATTTATTACGAGTGCGCACTCTAAACTCATAAACGTTTATTAATTTAATATGCATTTTGCGGAATCACCCGCTATGGAATCACCCATGTACACACTAAATTAATGAAACGCCCGAAAAGGACAGGCGTCCCCATCAACTTCTCGCACAAAGAATCCTCTTTGCGTATGAGCCCCGGTCATCTAAGTTTACGGAATCCACCGTAAAACCTCACGGAATCCACCATGGAATATGCCTCCTGGCATCAGTGTTGGCTAAAAAGGCTCATTGATCTTCACATGGAAGATGGGACATGCAAGTCCAATCATTTAAATGAGTTCAACACAATTTTCAATTGGTTTTCAACTTAAAGTATTGCTTTTTAGGACTCTATTGAACCCATATTGTTAGTTGTTGCTTTACTTGAAAGTTGGGATACTTTCAAGACAGCTATAAGCAATTCAACACCTAGGGGTGATTGGACTAGTGTAAACATTGAGAGTTGCTTGCTTATTGAAGCAATTAAGAGGAAGATCACTATAGGCACAAGAAGCTCCAATGCACATATCATGAGGAGGAGGTTTGTTACGAGGGGGAAATCTTGTGAAAGAGACAAGTCTCACACACAAAAGGATGTAGAGTATCTCTATTGTTGCAAGAAGGGTCACATCAAGAAAGATTGCTTCAAATGAGCGAAAGTCATTAACATTAAAATGTTAGTCTTCAAATGTATACATGGGAATATGAAGTTGGTTGTAAGATAAATATTAACATTTTTGGGTCCTTGCTTGAATTTCCAAATTATTTTATTAAATATTTACTAGATTGGCAATGCTTGCTCTTACACGTAAGGCTTTTGCCATTGAATGCTCTTACAAGTAGAGGTCTTAATTTGTCCTCTTATTCACCTCCTTCCTAAATCTTTTCTAAATAAATTTCTCCAATTACTTTGAGGTTTTACTTAGCTTTTTAGTTATTTCTAGATATTTGATGAAATGATAATTACTATTCTTACATCTAAGGCTTAGCATTGAATGTACTTACATGTAAGGCTTAGCATGGAATGAACTAACATGCACGATAAGGGGGCCAATATTATGTTGCAAACACATGACTTCCATTTCAAGAACTTGCTATGTTTGAAATTTGGGCAAATTTTATAGTGAGAAGGTTGGGAGGAGTAAGGCAAGGTGAGAAAAAAAGATGAGGCTCTGCACTCCACTCATCCAAATTAAAGCTCACAAAGCTATTTTACTATGGTAAAACTTGCTCACAAAAGAGTTGTAAGCCTTCCCCAATAGAAGAACATGTTATGTAGTACTTCAACACACTCAACACTTTCTTGCTTCCCAATCAAATCATAGAATCAATGCCTCTTAACTAGCTCTTGTGTAGTCTCTTTAAAGGAGATTGCACTATCATTGTACCGGGGGGTTGCTATGCTACTACTATCCCCCTTACCTTATAGGTACTAATTGCTATGCTACTACTATCCCCCTTACCTTATAGGTACTAATTTGTCTTTCCCCTTATCTAATGCTTCTAAATAAGTTATTATGATCCTTTTTTTGAAGAGTCATAATGCTTACTTGCATGATATTTGTTATTCTTTATATTTCTATTTGTATGTAGATGCATTAGTAAAACATGGTGCCCCTTAGAAGGAGATACGCATATCTTGTAGTCGAAGAGATCACTCCTTTTCCAATTTAAGTGAGTTTTTTGAGGCGTTAACTTGTTAAAGCACAACATGCTTGCTTGTGATTGATCTATGTCATGACCTTCTTCTCTCCCTATGTCGATCTCTTTCTAGCATGAATGCTACATGACACCTTTTGAATAGCTAATTTGATATAAAAAATTGATTCAAAGAGGTGAAGCATATTAGATCTAGGCCATGCTTTGGTCAATCGACTTGGACTCCAAAATTATTACCTAGCTACGTGTGTCACGTGATTATCGACTTTCACCCCAAAAAATAGGTACTTGTTGTGGTACATGACATACCCTCATATTTGAGGGTACTTCATTACTTGGAGCAAGTTAATATGATGCGGCAGAAATTGATTGGCGCATATGGTGGAGTAGCAACATGCCTTTTCTCTCTCCATTTGTTATTAAAGCTTTCTTGCTCCACTTGAGAGGCACGATATGAGAGGTCCACCATTACTATTGTTCTACATATGTTTGATTCACTAGGCTAGTGATAACACCAATAGAGAGCAAAGTGCTCTACTACCTTACATGGTATTATGGGTAGGGCCATAACTAATCATTGGCTCTGCACACAAAAGGTGGTGAAATGTTTGGCAACTTGGCACGTCTTCTTGTGGCATTGTCTTAGGAAAAATAATTTTTTGCCTCTCTCTCTCTCTCTCTCTCTCTCGCACACGCTCTTTCGTTCATGCACACACACATAACACTCTTGTTGTGGTGCGCCCACGCAAGCAATCGAGCACGGGTAGCAGCAACGGCTGTTGAATCGCAGAGAAGAGACTAGCGATGGACGACTTCACGCGCGAAATGATGGACCTCAAAACGCTCGTCACGCGCACCCTCGAGAAGAAGGGCGTTCTCGCCCGCATCCGCGTAAGACAAACACACACAAAGACACAACCAACACAGACCTCTCTCTCTCTCTCTCTCTCTCTGCGTTCTGCATTTTCATTCACAGTGATTCCTCCCTACCATGGCAAAATGCTCTAGCTCTAAGCCTTTCTTGGCAGATTACTTCCGTCTTTCACATGAAGATATTGTTTCCCATACCGTACTGCGTTGATTCGAGGTCCGTTCCATTCGTGCTTATCATACCACATTGGCCTTTCCATCAGACATATGTCTAGATGACTCATACTTTTAAAGCTCATTGAGCCTACGCACATTATAGCGTGCTGTAATCAGACCTTGTTGCCATAACGTCTGACTCCATGTACGTAGCAGAAGAGCTCGGATTCGGGGACTTCCTGCTGCAATAGCGAAACATGATTCTCAAATGTAGGAACTCTCTCCGGCAAAGATGGCTGTGATGAAGGCCGTATCGGGATTGTAAAGCTTGAGAAGCAGGCTACTAATCTCTTTGAAAAACAACGTTACTTTCTGAAGAATACCAGGAGCATGATGGATCTTTAATCCGTGCAACTACATCTCTAGGTTAACTACACTTACACTTGTATACTTGATACCTTGCTACCATACGTGTCCTTGGAGCCCTTACAAAAAAAATGTGGAAAACTAGGAGTTGTGGTAGTGGAC
Source organism: Lygodium microphyllum (assembly GCF_053477565.2). NCBI lineage: Eukaryota > Viridiplantae > Streptophyta > Polypodiopsida > Schizaeales > Lygodiaceae > Lygodium > Lygodium microphyllum. Next base: position 11,260 of record NW_028229932.1, on the reverse strand, counting down.
TCGCACGTTGCAATGTGAACCATGGAAATGCTAATGCATTAACACTTCTCTAAGAGTAAGGCAAAAAATTGCGTGGAGTAGACCTGCCGGTGGCAAGAGCACCTTCTCATCCAAATCTATCAAATGTCCGGGTTGGCAACATCACTTGCCCAAATTGTTATTAATCCATCTACCAATTTAATGCCTTCTCCGTAGACAATCTTCTAGCTGGAGGCATCTTTGTGGTACTACGCCAATCGTTAAGAGAGATGGCCATTGGCAAAGAAAAATCAACCTATGGCCTTGAACAACTACATGAAGTAGTAGATAGCATCTATCAAATCACTTTGAGCTTGTTGGGATAGCATGTATATGGGATCCATTGGGAAAGAACTAGACCAGCACTTATGTATGCTAAAAGCTGAAAGGAGTGATGCACAAAAGCCTCTTTTACATGTGCTCGCATGAGGCAAAATTGTTGAACTCCTTACAAAGAGGCTTTGCTTTCGTGTATTCACATAATATGGTGAATGTCTCATGATTTTCTTTTGGGTTATCTTGATGAGACTATATTTTGTTTCGTGCTTAAGTTATATTGGCTGGAGATCCACATTCTAAAAGACTCCATCTAGGTGGCTTTCACCGGCACCCTAGCTAGGGTCACATGAATTGTTCCCCTGGGGAAGGGATGCAGATAGAGGTAGTGCTAGTCAACAGTCCACTTGATGTTAGGTTGTTAGTGGCTCACTTTGACGGATGGATTGCGGATTGAGACGACTTAGCATGTGGGGATGGCACCACCATCACTATCTCCTTTCTCGGCCTTCATGAGTACTTCACTCCATTCTTGCATGAGATTGGTGGTGCCTTTGGCCATGTTTTACAAAGACATAGAACCTTTCTTGATGCAATCTTAGAGGGCCCACGCCGATACCCATCTATCAGAGTGATTGTATCTACATAGTCTCTATATATCCTTCCTCGGATCATTAGGATACCCTTTGTCCACTGGGGCTTTCTCATCCAGCAAGTGTCATACACAGGACTCCCTAGCTAGTGTTTTGCCGGTAGGATGATTGGACACTTAGTATTGGAATGCCCCGGGTCACAATAGTGGTGGTAGGTCTCATTTAGGGATAAGGGAGGTAGTAGATCTAGGCCTTGAAGGAGGAGCGAGGTGGCACACCAGAGATGGTGTAATGCTAGATAGAGGAGACAACGGCAGTGATAGCAAGAATACTCCAAATCAAGAGACAAGGACATGAGTAGAGAGGCCTAGAGCCATAGAGATAGGCAGAGGGACAGTGGTTAGAGTCCTCTAACCATCAGCCCCTGTGGCACCAACCCAGCTTCCCACAACCTCTATAGCCACTCCTCTGTTGCCATTCAAGATCCAAAGATTTCACAACCCTTAAGATGATATATGTATCTTTTGTATGCCATTTTGATGGTGATCTATGCATTTATTGCTGGCCAACCAACATTAAATGCTCGTTGACCTGATGCATTTATTGCATTAATTTTGACCTATTTATTTAGCTCCATCCTCCACAGTCTAGTCATTGATCACTTGCAGATTCTAGTGTAGGCCTTGTTGGAGAGAGGGAGACAGTGCTGTGCCCACACAGCCAGTGACTCGCTATCGTATGCGACTATCTCTGTTTGGTATGTGGATTCCATTTCCTGAGCATATCTCTGAGTTTTCTTTGCAGTGTTCTTGTGTTTTCACTTTTCTCTCTCTTTTGTCTTGTGTTCAGCAGTTTATTTCAGCATTCTTCTATGGAAGCATTCTTCTATGCTTCCATTGGTACATCCACTTTTGACAATGTATTGGGGAATAGCGGACCCAATCGGTATAGGGCTGGGGCATTGTGGTTCTAGGGGGAACCATGTGGGTTTGTGAGAGTGGACATACTTATTGATCTAGTTGTTAATTATGCCCTGAATGGCCAGTGAGACAAGAGATAGTTTTGGACCACCCTAAGCGAATCCTTACCATAGGTTGATCATTGGATAGTAGGGCAAGACTTAAACATGGTGGAGGTTATTAGCAGTCATGTTTGTCATGCACAACCATCTCTTGCCTGTGAGCTCAGTCTGAGTGACATTTAGTCTCTCATGTGTTTTGATGGAGGAGGCAGGTCTTTCTAGAGCATGCATTTCTTTTTCAATTGGGTTTTAGGTGTGTTCACATTGGCTGAGCTTTATTTCCAACATGCATTCCTTTTGCAATGGCAGGAGGCTGCATTTACATTGGCTAGATGGGACGGCCAACATTTTCTGTTGCAACAGCATTTTATGATTTTTTTAAATTGATGCTTGTCAAGTCAGCCAGCATTTATGGCACTCCCCAGGCTGCAGTCTGCCAGTTTCCAGCATTTATGGCTACATATAGCTTGCTTCCGGAGCTGGTTGGTCATTCTGTCTTGCAGGCTTTTAGCACACTTTGATGTTCGGGACTATCCTCTCTCTTTCAGTGCTGCCTTTCGTCATTAGCTCGATCTGGTGTTCTCACTAATGCCTTGGGCTCGGTGCAAGGACTGATCAGTCCTTGAATTCAACATTTTTTTTTTGTGTTCAGTGTAGATTTTCTTCTTCCATTGTAGTCTCTCTCTTTTCTTCTCTCTTTGTATTTGTGTTTCCTCTTTCATTGCACACTCTCACATAGGCTTTGGAGGATAGGAGAGGAAGATATAGAGGCCATTAGAGGAGAAGAGTAGGCGGCTTGTAAGGAGCACATCAACCAACTTGAGGACATGCAAGATGAGCTTTCATCCCTCGGTCATACAATATCTTTAGAGGATGTGGCGATGATTCTTCTTGCTCATCTACCATCTCCCAAGTATGATGTTTTCTACACTAGCCTCTTGACCTCCAAGGTACAGGAAACTATTCTCTAGGAGGAGTTAGCATTGCTTATTTTGGAGCATGAAGAGTGCCTTAAGGAGATTGGAACCAATCTATCCGACCCTACAAAAGCTTTTACTATAGGTAGTTCGGGAGGGGGTAACAAGGACAAGAAGACTAGGAACAGGAAGAAGAAGAAGCAAGTTCACCATGTAGAGACTTCCTCATGCTTTGATGTAGATTTAGATAAGTCTATGGTTGTCTCCATCTGACTGATGGGTTGACCCATCCAAGCTGTCCCATCCCATTCAACTCGTTTGAGCTCATTCGGTTAGCTTCTAGATCTATTGCCCTGGTCAATTGCACCTACCCACGGTCAAACTTGACCGTTTTTCCCCCTTTTTTGACATGTTGTCTTCCTCAACGGCTCCCTCCAATAGCTCTCTAGTATCTACTCTAGTTTCTTTGTGTGTGTGTGTGTGTGTAGGAGTTGGAGGCCATGATTAAGATAAGATGGGGGATACTAGCACTATATGAGTTTGTCATAGGACGAGTATGAGCACTAGGAGGGTTGTCGGAGGAGATCATTATTACCATTGGAGTGAAACACGGATGCCCACTCTTGCCTACTCTATTCGGGCTTTATATTAATGAGATATCAGATTACATTGATAGACTTGGAGGGGAGGGATCTTGCTTCAGAGGAGCATTGATACCCATATTATTGTATGGAGATGATATCGTCCTTATCTCTAGCACACTAGAGCGATTGCAACACCACCTAGGTGCACTACAGGCCTTCTATTAAGATAGGGATCCCATAGTGAACCTTGGGAAAACCAAGGTTATGGTGTTTAATACTTCCACCCAATGGATTCGGCGATTAGTGTCCCCTTTCATATATGGAGAGGAGAGTCAAGACAGTGGAGGTGGTCTAGAGATATGTTTACTTGGGGATTACATTTTTAGTGCCCCCTTTCATATATGTTTACTTGGGGATTACATTTTTAGGGCTGAGATTCACTTTTAGGAGGGTAGTAGAGGATAGATTGACACGAGGCTATGCGGCTGTAGGGTGGATGGAGAGCCAATGCACACATATACAATTTTAGGAACCTCGACGAATGAAGCTATGGGTCTTTGACATTTTGGTCATACTAGCACTTCTATATGGGATTCCCATATGGGGATCGAGCCTCTATTATACGTGAAGACCCACATAGGATCAGGCACTACCCAAGGGAGAGGAGATATATATGGGATGGGAGAAGACGGAGAGACCCCTAGTATTGATGATTTCACAGATGATCCGGAGTATGCCCTCTATACTACATGAGATCGTCAGACCCGAGATGGGAGCACCACTCATAGTGGCAAAGGCTCTTTTTCAAACCGTGACTTTCTTGCATAGACTTTGGAGCTTGTTGAGTGTCACAACTCTATAGAAAGAGAATTTGTATCCTTTTTCATTAATTTGTCTAAATGCCCCAAAGAACGTAGTATGCTTAACAATTAAGATATTCGCTTGTTTTCGAGATTTAATATAAAAGAGAATGAACACTTAAAGCTGAAAATGAAAATTACTCACAAAATTACAGCCATGAAAATGTAAAAGTAATGGAGACAAGATTGAGGGTTGAAGATAGGCAACCCCCCCACCTGAAGGAATGTATTTCTCCTCAACCCAAGTCCCTTAGGGAAGAGCTCAGTTACAATCAACCTGAGAGTGAGGAGAAGTAATTCTCACTCTCACAAGATCATGCAAAGATGTACAAACACACATGCAATATCTATTATGCAATGATAAGAACTGATTTCTTTACAGTATGAGAGAAGAAAGAGGAGAAATCAGCCTTTCTTCATCGTTGATCAGCAGTACATGGATAGGGCTTGCTTCTTGTTGCTAAAATGGAAGAAAGAGCTCGAGAAGGAGGTGCTGTAATGAATTTACAGGCTTACTGTCCTGTAAAACAACAGTGATAGAAGAGGGAATATGGAGGAATTTGATAATGGAGAAGCGGGGGATGATGATGGGGATGGATGGGGCCAGTTTTTGGCTATCTGTGGGTGCTGTACATGAGTTTACAACAAAGAAAAATGATGCTGAATGAACAAAGGCTTCGTGAGCCGCATTGGCCGCCGTAGGACAATAGACCACCACCAGCTCCGAAGCCACGATCCGCTCTCGAACATAGTGATACTGAACCTCAATGTGCTTCGTGCGAGCATGAAACACCGGGTTCTTTGCCAGAGCAAGAGCACTCTGGTTGTCCACGCGCAGCTTTGTAGGTCCGGTTTGGGAAAAGCCAATCTCCGCCAGTAAGCGACGGAGCCAAACGGCCTCCATAGCGGTCGAACATAGGGCCCGATACTCAGCCTCTGTAGAAGAAAGTGCCACAGTAGGCTGCTTCTTGTTGCTCCAAGAGACAGCACCGGATCCAAGGGTGAAAGCATAACCTGTAGTGGATCGTCTCGAATCCACATCACCTGCCCAATCAGAATCACTCCATCCAGAAAGGGTAATCCCATCTCCATACATGATCCCGAAGGATCGAGTCCCCTGTAAATAGCGAAGAACACGCAAGGCTGCCTGCCAGTGATCCTGTGTAGGAGTCTTCATAAAAGAAGACAACAAAGCCACCACAAAAGAGATATCCGGCCGAGTGTGAAGCAGCCAGATAAGAGAGCCGACAAGGCACTTGTAACGAGTGGCATCTGTAAGGGGAACTCCATCTGCCAAAAGCTTGGACTTAGGGTCCATGGGGCAAGAAATAGGCCGACACGCGACCATACCAAACTCCGAAAGAAGCTCGGAGATGTACCTGTGCTGCGAGATAAAGATGCCCTGTGCCATCTGATAGATCTCCAGTCCTAGAAAGAAGTGAAGGATCCCTAGATCCGTCATGTCAAACTCCTGCTGAAGAATGGACCGAGTATGCTCCACCTGCTGAGTGTCGCTCCCTGTAATGATAAGATCATCGACATACAAAATAAGGAAAACAGAAAGAGAATCCACACCCCGTAAATAGAGGTTGGGATCATGAGCGGAGCACGCAAAGCCACTCTGTAGAAAGAAGCGGTCAATCCTCTGGTACCAAGCACGAGGAGCCTGCTTCAGGCCATAAAGAGCCTTCCGCAGCCTGTAGACATGATCCTCCTTCCCCTGCACAAAAAAACCAGGAGGCTGCGTAACATAAATCTCCTCCTCAAGGACGCCATTCAGAAAAGCGGACTTGACGTCCATGTGATAAACAGGCCAACGGTGGTGAGCAGCAAGAGCCAAAAGAACTCGAATGGTGGACATCCTAGCTGTAGGAGCAAAAGTCTCGAAGTAGTCCAATCCTGCGCGCTGTGCAAAACCCTTGGCAACAAGCCTAGCCTTTGTGAGAGTGCGCAACGGAAGAAGAACACGAACACAGAGGAGGGGAGAGAGAAAGCAGGGAATGAAGGAAGAAAGTCTGCACTGATTGAGATGAATGCTGAATACACTGAAATGGATTGATCAGTCCCTGCACGCAGCCCGGAGCGTCAGTGAGGGCACCAGAATAGACTGAAAGCAATGGCAGCACCAATGCCGGAGTGGGAGAGGACGGAGAGTGTGCTGAACCTGCAGAAGACAATGCTAGAACTGATTGGGGGGCTGCTATATATAGCCCCAAGCAGAAAACTGGCCGACCTGCCAAATCTGGCCGACTTGGCCAGATCTGGCCGACCTGTCTAGAAATCTGGGCCGACTGCACACCAAAAGGCCCAGTGTGGGCTGTGTGACTCCCGGAAGCTGAATGCAGATAAAAACAATAGCTACCAAGCTGACAGAGCTCCTCTGTCTCCTGTCAGACTCTGACAAGAGCTCACAACCAGGAGATGACAGACTGAGAATGATAATAGAGCAGGCTAACAGGTTCAGCTGTCAAAAATGTAGGTACAACATTAATTACAGCAAGTACAATAGGTTCAGCTGCTTTTACAAAATTTATAGCAGTAAAGAAAGAAGAAACAACCATAGAAGGACAGTGGGCAGCTGAAAGACAGCATGCTCAATGTTTTGTTATGGTTTGTTCACACTTTAAAGAAGAATATTATGCAGGTGATTGGCTAAAAATTGGCCAATTTCTGAGCACTATGACAAAGAAGGAAGATTGAACTAATGAAGAGTTCAAGAGAATCAACAGAAAAGCTTATGGCTTTTTTCTCAACGATGGCTACTTTTGAAGGCATGCGAAAAAGAAAGGAAGGGCGCCTGTTCGTGTCTTAGGAGACAAGAAGACTCAAAGACTGGTCATGCAAGAATTTCATGAAAGCCTATTGGCTGGTCATAGAGGCATATGGGGCACTTTTGCCAAAATAAAAGAGAAATTTTGGTGGCAAAACATGTATAAAGACATTCGGCATTTTGTTGAGTCTTGTCATGTTTGTCAAATGTACTCTATGGTTAAGCATAGAGGTAGGCTTTAGCCTACCTTTTCATTATCCATTCACTATAGATGGGTTATTGATTTAGTAACCATGCCTACAGGAATTTGGAACATGAGATATCTAGTACTTGCTAGAGAAGATCTCACAAATCAAGTGGAAGGAAAAGCCTTGACAATAAAGTCTACTCAAGCCGTTTGTAGATTTTTACTTGAAGAAGTATTTTGCAGGTATGGCTGTGTTGCCAAAGTAACTGCTGATAGAGGTGAATTGGATGCCGATGATTTGTGATCTCTTACATTAGCCTACAATCCTGAAGGCAATGGTAAAAGTGAAAGAGGTCATCAACCAATTCTCAAAGCATTGGTGAAATCTTGTAGAGGAAAGATGAGAGAATGGTCTAGAATACTACCATTCGCATTATGGGCTGATAGAACTATCCATAGTGCAGTAACAGGTTATATGCCGGCTGAACTAATATATGGGCAGCCACCTATTAAGCCTATTGAGAAGTCTATTGTCACATGGAGTATCTTGCCTTGGGATGAAGGCATAAATAGAGAAGAGTTGCTGATTTGCGCATAAGGTAGCTTGAAAGAAGGCCAGAAGATGTCAAGACAGCCATTGAAAGGCTGAAGGCAGCAAGATTGAAGAATAAAAAGAGGTTTGATAAGCATCATCGACTCCGTCCAAGAGCTATTCAAGAGAATGATTGGGTACTTGTCTATGATAGCAGCCTGGGGAATCAATATAGTGCTCATAGGAAGTTAGCCAAGCAATGGTTTGGACCATATGTGGTGAAAGTAGTACATGATAATGCTACTTATACTTTCGCTGAAATGGATGGGACCATGGTCAAGGTACCAATAGCCGGTAAACGTATCAAGCTCTTCAAACGAAGAGAGTCTTCTACTTATGAGCTTGATGACTTGGATATGAGCCATCTACTTGACACGACGACAACGGAACCCAGTGTTTCATGCACGCATGAAACACATTGAGATATATTATCACTTTGTCAGAGAGAGGCTACATGCAGGTGATATCAGCCTTGTTTATTGTCCTACCACCAGTAATGTGGCAGATGTCTTCACCAAAGCTCTTCCTCGTGAGAAATTTGAAGCATTTTGCCATGCTTTAAATTTGATCTCCTTTGGTGGCGGATGATCCTTGTACACTTGATCACTCTTCACTCTAGGGGGGTTTGTTGGGTATTTCACTCACGCCTCACTTATGCCTACGCCGCTCACATCGGAGTGTCGGTGATCAATAGGACACTGGGGCACTTTTTACTCTCGGTAGGAGAGGTTGTTTTCCCCAGACTTATGGTACTTATGGTATTATTTAGTATGTGCTTATGGCACACACTTACGGGCACTTACCGTGTTCGAGTGTGAACACCCCCCTACAACCCTAAGGTTTATGGGTTGTACCTTGTACTTTCAGTTTACACTCTTTCAGACTATTGCATTGGGTGTCGTGCTTCACTCTCTATTGTCTACTGTTTTCTGTGCTGAAATTCAATCTTGACCTTCACTCTCACATAGATGTCGGCCTGGTTTGAGCTACATGGCTTTAGTATGGACAAGTTACCCCCCTTCTAGTACTCCCTTGATGCACCATCTCTTGATTTGAGCAAGCTAGAGATTTGCAAGATCATTAGGATGGATCTTATCCAGTTGGATATTATGCAAACATGGTTGATACTAGGGCAGGAGCTAGGGACAAAGACGGCTTTCTACCGTGAGCATTTCCTTCGTACTATAGATGATGGATTTATTGTTCTCTCGAGATACATGGACACCCACCTTTCCCAGGGGATTAGATGTACTATTGCCAAGTTGCCCACATCCTCACATCAACTACAGATTGAGATTGGCAGATATAGATCCATCCCACCAGAGGAGCACATATGCTAGATATATCAGTTAGAGCTAGAGACAGAGGACCATTATATCTGCCGCTGCCCAGCGTATTATGAGATGCGTGGCCGTTTCCATTGTCTCTTTACAGATGGATTTGGACCACTATCCAGAGTCGTGGATTTTACTGATCATCGATGCCTTGGCCTCTTTCTCCTTCAGATATGATGGCTTTATGACATGCGCCTTAGGAGTACAACTGCTCCAGGACACCGAGGCCCTTTACAAAGGAAGCTCATAGACTTCTTTGCAAAGGAGACTCAGGAGTCTTCAATATAGTTACAGCCCTAGTCCACAAGAGGGATTTGTCAGATGGGAGAGGATCGAGGTGCAGCTGAAGTGCAGTAGACAGTGTGAGAGCGTGAGACAGAGTTGAGCACGACACCCAATGCAATAGTACTGAATAGAGTGTAAGCTGAAAGTACAAATGATAACCCTTATACCTTAGGGTTATAAGGGGCTGTTCACACCCGAACACAGTAAGTGCCCGTAAGTGTGCACCACAAGCACATACAAAATAGTACACATAATCTGGGGGAAAAAACCTCTCCTACCGAGAGTAAAAAGTGCCCCAGTGTCCTAGTGATCACCCGCACACTCCCATATGAGCGTAGGCGTAAGTAAGGCGTGTGAGATACCCAACAAACCCCCCTGGAGTGAAGAGTGATCAAGTGTACAAGGATCATCCGCCACCAAAGGGCGTCAAATTCAAAGCATCGCGAAATGCTTCAAATTTGTCTCGTGGAAGAGCTTTGGTGAAGATGTCTTTATATCCAGCTGATGCACTTTCCAACCAAAATGTGCAGCCAAGGCAATCATAGACCGAATGGTCGTCATACGGGAGGTAGGAGCAAAGGTCTCCTCATAGTCAATGCCCTTTTTCTGTGCGTAGCCTTTAGCTACCAGCCGTGCCTTGTACTTATCTATGGATCCATTTGCATTCCTTTTCAATTTGTAGACCCATTTCGTACCAATGGCACGCTTGCCAACTGGCAAAGACACCAAATCCCAAGTATGATTCTTATGAATAGAATCCAATTCAGCTTGCATGGCTGCCATCCAATGCACACTATGTCGTGCATCCTCAAAACATTCAGGCTCCTCATTATCATGAGTACATGCTGCCATAACAAACTCCATGGAATGTGCTGAATCATGCAGTCGAGTTTGCCTTCGAGTACGACTAGCCAAGGGTGTTTCCAAATGACTATCTCTCATAGTCTGCGTGTACCATCTAGGCACCTGTCTTGCTTCCTGACTGTGTACAAGTTCCTGCTGAATTTCAGTTTCAGCAATGTGCTGATTTACTGCATGTTCCATAGGAGCAGCTGGCTGAACATTAGGTTCATTTGCTGAAGTACCAGCTGAATCACCAAATGTGATGGGCAGCAGCCCTTCAAAGACATCACGGGCAGCCTGATATGTATCAAAACCAGCCAAGGATAATTCTGATTTTTCATCAAATACAACATCCCTGCTGACAAAAACCTTCTTGGTCACGGGATCATAGAGTCTGTAGCCTTTGCTTTCGCTGCTATATCCCATAAAGATGCATTTTACAGCCTTGTTGTCCAACTTCTTTCGAAGTACCTGTGGAATATGGGCATATGCAAGACACCCAAAAGTACGGAAGTGGCCAACAGAAGGTTTGCGGCTGTGCCAAGCCTCAAAAGGTGTGACGGTTTTCAAGGCCTTGGTAGGGCATCTGTTCAAAATGTGGCAAGCGCACATGACGGCTTCCATCCAAAAACTATGAGGCAAACTCTTTGCCTTCAGCATACATCTGGCCATCTCCATGAGTGACCGATTTTTCCTCTCTGCTACCCCATTCTGTTGTGGAGTATATGCAGTAGTGTACTGATGGATAATGCCCTTCTGCTGCAAATAAGAATTCAGCATAGAGGACATGTATTCCCCCCCTCGGTCCGAACGGAGAGTCTTAATCTTGCAACCAGACTGAGTTTCCACAAGTGCACTGAAAGCCAAAAATGCATCATACACTTCTGACTTCTTTTTCAAGCAGTAGACCCAGCACAAACGTGTAAAGTCATCAATAAATGTTACAAAATAGTAACAACCACCCAATGACTGTGTCTGCA
>NW_028229931.1:0-42303 GCF_053477565.2 Lygodium microphyllum | reverse complement strand
CCATGTATTGCTGCGTGTAACTCGGCCCGTCCGAGTGGCTTGGTTTTGGGTCGAGTCCCAAAATCTGCCCTTGGCCCTCTTGCATTTGGCCAATTCGGCCCGTCCAAATAGACAACTCAGCCAACACCTCCGAATGTACCATTTGGCCCTGTTTCGGCCCAAACCAACTCGGCCATTTCCACTCGGCCCGTCCAAACGATCGACTTGGCCCACTAACTTGATTTGGCCCTCAGTCACGTCCATTCGGCCATCCGAGCTGCAAATTTGGCCATTGTTCCTATTCGGCTCTCAATGCTCGACCGGCATTCAAATCCACCACTCAACCCTTGCAATTTGGACAAGTTGGGCTGAATCAATTTTTTGCAAATTTTTTGGAAAATTGCACCAGACCTAGCTATATTTCAATTGCACAAACCTTTGTGAGCCATCCTGACACCCAGAACTCGATAGACAGCCACTTAGCAGCTTGAGTAGGTTGTTGAGAGAGTCAGCACTTAATGATAGCCAATGGAGTCATAGACCCCAAAACAAACCTAAAATAATTAAGACGACGCAGCAGGAAACCCTAAAACCTATCAAGACGACCAGAAATTGATCGAACAAGCCTATTAGGCCTAAGACAAAATGAGAGTGCATAAGCTGCTTAGACACTTATTCTTCGTACTCACCTTGATTACCGGCACTTGAAGTACACCTAAGAATAGTCGAAAGCCTGATTGAGCACAAGTGCACAGAAAAGAACACACACACACACGCACACATAGAGTGGAGGTAATTTGAGGATTGTATGCAATAATTAAGGAACTCACTTAGATAAAAGAACTTGAAGGAACCTACCAATTGAAGCCTAGCATAGGACCAAGCAAACAACAATAGAGACGTGGATCTACCGGCCTGATTAACCTTATCGACAACTTGGTGGAGCACGAGAATGCAACCATGTTAGAAGAAAGCTCAAACCGTAGGTAGAACGAGGAGGAACATATGAGCATCATGATAGAACAATAGAAGCCATCATAGCTGACCTAGAGGAGGAAAGGACGCTAGCCCACAAAGCACTACAAGGCATAGAGGAATACAACTGAGACCAGCAGATTAGGAGACTGAGGTAGAACACAGAGATGCGAGAGATACAACGAGTGCTAAACCTAGCAGGTAGGAATCAAACTGACCATGAGAGAGTGCTAGAAGGAGACTTGACATTGAGTGAGCTTCTCATGAAGCGATTGCTAGACAACACAGCAACAGAGCAGAGTGCTGCAACATTAGCGACGTCACTACTAGCAGGGTTAGGGGTAAACCAAGGCTCCAAGAGCCAGTCTAAGATACCAATTGTCGCTAAGTAGCTTGATAAGTACCAACACCACGACAATCCATACAGCTTCATAGGCAACATCACGATGCGAGGTTTTTTTGGAAGCAGAGGGTGTGCCATGTTGTGGGGGGGTTCGGTGGAGCGGGGGAGGGTGTGCCATGTCGTGGGGGGGTTGGGTGGTGCCATGTTATGGGAGGGTTGGGTGGAGCGATCGGGTGTACCATGTCATGGGGTGTGCCATGTCGTGGTGCAGGGTTTTTTGAGGAGGGGGAGGGCATGTGCCACATCACACTAGGGGGTTGGGTGGAGTGGAGTTTTTTAAGGGGGGAGGGGTGTGCCATGTCGTGGGGGGGTGAGGTGGGGTTTAGGGTTCAAGGTTTACTTGGTACATGAGTCTAGATGCCGCAGAGTGAGCGAACTTCAATGGCCTCAAAAACCTCTTCATTAAGAATTTTTTTGAGCCTAAATACTCTGACAACCTACTAGTACGACTTATGAATGTCAAGCAGAAAGAAAAAGAGGACATCTGCGACTATGTGACCCATGTGATGAGTCTCTTCAAGAGAATCCCAATGGGCGAACAACTACAACCGAAGAGCAGTGTCGACGGTATTCATCAGTGGAATATGAAATGAGGAGCTTTATATAGCCTTGGTAGGCAATTCGAGCTTACAGTGAGATGCGCTAGCTAGGGTGTTCGAAGAAGCCATTTGAGTAGACGACCAGCTAAAAGAGAGGAGCTCCAAGAACTCGAGAACCAAGAAGAGACAAACTCTAGAAGTTCGGAGAAAGCTTTAGCATCCAACAAGTGATCAAGCACAAGTATCCAAGATAAGGAAAATGCCACACACACCAACCAAGAATTAGCTGACATGAAAATGGAAATAGCCAAGATGTAGGAGATGCTAAGACAACCAATGCACCCACACGTCCAATGTATGTAATGTTGCGGAATTCACTTGCCAGCCGAGTGTTAGGACCCCAGGTCACAACCTTGTGCTGATTGCGGTAGGTTTGTTCACGACATTGCACATTGGCCAATGGAATGAAAGTGAAGCCATTTGGGGTGCTAAAATCCTGGCCAGTGAAAATCGCAGGAGTCCAATTCTCATTTGACTTTATAGTCATGAAGGGAGTGGACTGCGATATCCTATTGGGCCGACCCTGGATGTGCAATGCTAGAGTGATTGAAGATTGGGGGAATGGTCTCATCTTACTAAGCAATAGAATAGAAGTCGTAAGGGTAGAAATGGACTCTTGGAAGACTACACCAGTCAACCTTGATGCCATTTCCGTGATGCTTAAGGGTGATGCTCAGATCAAGAAATCCTACGGGCCCCTGACTAAGTATATCCCATGTGCTGAGAAGATGAGTGGGATTGGATGCATGTCCTTACTACCATCGACCTGCCGTTCTTCTACAATGAGGAGTACAAACAAGCCATTAAAATGATCGGCAAGCCCAAGGGTACACCCTCGGTATCGGTCTGCATGATGGTAGAAAATCTTTGCAGAAGACTCAACCCTGTCACTTTTCAAGTGCCAAACAACAAGAGGGAACTCCAGGAGATTTTAGAGTATTTGATTGGAAAGCTAGTTGGCAATCCAACAGCAAATTTCAAGCCACTCCAAGATCTCTTCGATGAACCAAGGTGGCAATGGACCACGGTGCATGACCTAAACCTCATGTACAATTCAGCCCTAGTCCCCGCTCAAAGACACGAGACATACCAAGACCTAGGAGATGATGAGCAGTCAGACGAAGATGCTTCTGATGATGAATATGAAGATTGCCGCTCCTTTAGTGATGAGAGTGAGGGTGAGATAGATACCATAGAATACGAAAATGAAGGATGAGAGATAGAATAGATACGAGCAGAATCCAAGCCACAGAGAAAGAACACCTTCAGGATAGAGTGAGGTGTCATGCGTGTGGATTGTGACTGTGCTTGGTTGGAACATATAGGAGCCATAGACTTTGAACAAGCAAGCCTAACCCAACTAGGTGCCATGCCAGTGCTTAGAACAGAGTCACTCTCTGAGCTGCGACCACCGAGAGAGACTATCTCTTCTAGTGAAGACGGGGAGTTCGATTTTGAGTCAGAAGTGAGTTTAGAGAGCGACCCAAAAATACCTAGGCCTTCCAAGACTAGATGTACCAAGGGGGACCTACCCATCCACGTAAGGCATAGATGGTTAAAGGAAGAAAGGGCAAAACAACCTAAGGTTGCATGAGTAGACAAACAATGAAAACCACATGACCTCCCTAAGAGATTTACGAAGTTCAAGAAGGGTGGTAGGGTAGTGATCCTGCTGGGTGTCAAACATCAAGGGCAAGCAAGTGAACCCATCGAGGGACTGCCAAAGTCAAGGAGGTGAACCTAGCCTAGGAAGGGGAGACACCCTGACTTGTCTTTATTGCCGATGACTTGATAGAGGAAGAGGAGACAAGTCTCATTGCTCTCTTGCAAGAGTATATAGATGTATTTGCTTGGTCTTTAGAAGAGCTTAAGGGGGTAGATCCGAGTGTAGTGACTCATAACATACCCATGACACCAGACGCAACGCCGGTCAATTAGCGACCATACCCTATGAATCCAAAACATGCTCATGCGGTCAAGGAAGAGATTGACAAGCTGATGAGAGTGGGATTCATGTACAAAATTGAACACACATATTGGGTGTCACCCATAGTTACTGTAATGAAGAAAAACGGAAAGATTAGAGTGTGCGTGAATTAAGAGGGACAACTAACCATTTCCGTACACTGAGCACATGCTTGAGAGAGTGGCTAGCAAAGAGGCCTACAGTTTTCTAGATGGCTTCTCTAGATACAATCAAGTGTAGGTGCATCCTAATGATAGGCATAAGACTACATTCGCCATTGAGTGGGGTGTCTTTGCCTACATAGTCATGCCCTTCGGGTTGACTAATGCTCTATCCACCTAG
Source organism: Lygodium microphyllum (assembly GCF_053477565.2). NCBI lineage: Eukaryota > Viridiplantae > Streptophyta > Polypodiopsida > Schizaeales > Lygodiaceae > Lygodium > Lygodium microphyllum. The sequence continues at coordinate 38,039 of NW_028229931.1, read as the reverse complement.
TGGAGACTAAAATGGGGAAAGAGAAACAATGAGAGAAACAAAAGCATATTTTTTGTTGTAACACAGACAATATAAACAACGATGATAGTTGTGATGATTGTGTGTTATTTCAAGGAGACTATGAGACTATAGATGATTTTAATGGCTATAATTTTATTTTTTCAATTTTTGTTTTGAAACTTGAGTAGGTTGAGTTATAATTCCAAAATTTTTTATTCACTAACATTTCTAAGGTATATCAAGATTTTGAAGGCTCTTTCGCCATTCATGTGAAACAAATATTGAAAGAAATATATTAAATTTACCATAATATTTATAAGTTATGGGAGGGATATATATAAAAACATTTGCCACATGTACATATGTACTCATATACATAGTACATACATAAACACATGTCACATACATTACATCTACTCTTGTATTCATACATACATATACACAATTCTTAGAACCAAAAGGTTTAAGGTACTTATGGTCCAATAACTTAAGCTAGTCAGATCTTTGAAGCATGCATCTTGAAAGTTGCAAAGCAAGACAGAGCTCTACCTAAAACCCATGAATGCTAAGGGACTTCCCCTCTTCATAGACTTGAGCACAAATAATACCTCCCCTTCAATGAATGGTTTATCCAAGAGCAAGCTAATTGCAGCAAGGTGCCAAGGACTCTCTCCATTTATACATCCAAGATTTTAGCAACATACTAGGACCGTATTGGGATCTTGGGCTCAACTTCAGCTATAGCACTAAGAGATGCTTGTGGAAAACATTAGCATATCCTAATCATCAGTAAAGCTACATTGTAGAGGCGATCAACCGCCAAGACCCACGAACCGCTTATTGCTTCAAGCATTCCAAGCCGAGCACTAATGGCTACCTCTCACATAGCCAACGCGCTATCCATCTCTACAGGTGTAGTGAGCTTACCTCCATATACCCGATTGAGTTACCTTCCCTCTCGAGCACTCCGGTAGCTCCAAATCCAAGTGCAAGCTCCATGCTCCAAATTCCATTGCCACAAGCAAGATAAGAGAAGAGAAGAGAAGAGAAGAAGAGAGGAGAAGATGGAGAGCTTCTCCTCCACGGTCCCTCACCCTTACACACTCACTCCCTCACACTCTCACACTCCCTCTCCGCCAAGACCCACGGACCGCTTATTGTTTCAAGTGTTTCAAGAGAGCTCTAATGGCTATCTCTCACCTAGACGACGCGCCTTTGAACCTATGAGTGTAGTGAGCTCAGCTCGATGTCTAAATAAGTTGCCTCCTCTCTCGCACACACCGGTAGCTCCACAATCCTAGATGCTAGCTCAAAAATCTTCAAGCCTCCTCCATCAAGCTCCATCCACCATAGCCACGTACGTGCGAGAAAAGAGAAGAGAAGAGAAGAGAAGAAGAAAAGAGGAGATGTTGAAGAGCTTCACCCTCTTGATCCCTCACTCCCACACACTCACTTTTGCATGTAACCATTAAGGTTCAAGTGGACATGAAGAGAGGTAGTGGAGAGGAATGGGTGGTTATAGCAACGAGTAAATTGGCTGACACTTATATCCTCGAGAATAGCTAGGGTGGAAGGCTGGCTCGCATCATTAGGCCGGTCATTGTGCAACTATCTATGGTGTTAAGATAAAAAAAGATTGGGGGGAGACCACGTTCTGCCAGGGTGGGATCCTGCTTAAGTAAGATTTTTAATAGCCTAAGGTAGTTGCATGTGGTAATGAAGGTGGGATCGCGATAGGAGGAGAAGTCAGCAATGAAGCGAGTCATGGTAGCATCTAGGCTATCCGAGGTGAAAGTGAGGGCTTGTACTAAGGTAGTAGCATGGGGGTTATATATGATGGGGAAGTCATAGAAGCGACCATGGATCTTTGTATCAAAATCTACTCCTACCCTACGAGGATATGCCATGAAGGTGGGGTTGTTTCTCTCAGAGGGGAGGTATTACAAAAATCCATCCAAGAGAACACATTGTCGTCGCAAATGCAACTCCACCACAGTGGGCTGGCACTCATATCCGGGCACACACCGAGGCACTTGAAAAACCTTATTTTGCCAATACTCCACATCCTTGGTGCCCCAGAGGGTGGGATTCTTCTCTCTTTCTTCCAGCCATTGTTGGCCTAGCCGGCTTTCAACGCCGATCACCTCTTCCACTACTTTAAGGGGAAGGACTCTATATAGGTCATTTGGGAGGAGGAAGTTGAAGTTAAAAGGTTGTTTCTCTTTTTCTTGTCTCTCCCAGACTATGAGTTCTACATGGAAGCTGGCCAACAGGTCACTTGGGCATGGTGGAAGAGGTGCAGATGGACATGCCATAGGTTTGGCCCTCAATCTATGTCTGGCTTCTTCCACCATTTTCTTTCTCTTTTCCCTCAAGGCCGTTTCTCTTTCCGCGGATGTGTCTGTTGACTGTTGTTGTTCTTCAGAGTGGGGTAAAGGGGTTTGTGGGATCACTTCTTCTTCAAATCTACCCATGTCAAATTGCAGTTCAACTTCATCCCTTTGGTGATCTTCTTGCTGTACCTCCTCTACAAACCCTAGTGCATCAATCTCCCGGGGGGTTAGGCCGGCCAACAACAGGTAATTGCATTGTTCATCAAGACTCAACCCAACTGCAAACGAGCTTCTTCTTTACCACCTCAAGGGACTCCCCTTCCTCCGTGTGAGTGGCATCCATCAAAGTATTGAGGAAAGCTTGTTGCTGAGTATTGAAGCCAACTTGGGTTGCCTATGCTCTGCTTTCTACTAGGACTTTCTCTTTTTCCACGAGAGTCAGGCGACGAGCTAAGGTCTTCACTCTTCCTTCATTTTGGCATGCCCACTCTTCGGCTCTCTTTTTCATATCCTCCATACTTTCTCCTTGTCTTTGTACCAATGCCATGAGTCTCTGCTCCTGGTCTTCCAATTCCCTGCTTATTCTCTCCTGCTCTTTTCTTTTAAGGCTCAACTTTTCGGTCATGGTTTCCATTTTTCTGTGGTGTTGCTTCTCTTCTTGCTTCCTTTCTTCTTCCCTTGTGAAAAACTCTTCCATGCCTTGTATAATCTAATGTGTTTTTGCTATCAAGTCCTCATGTTGCATGATTAAAAGTTTATATTCTCTCTGCATTTCCACTAGCTCTTGATTTTCATATTCGAGCCGTTGTCGCCAACTTTCCTCCTTGTCATCTTTGGTCTTTAGTTCCTGTTTTAGATCAAATATATCCTTTTGTTGCATAGTTATTTGCCTCATCTTTTCAAGCTAGAAGGTTGCCACCAACTCCTTTTCTGCTTCCAACTCGACCATTGCTATCTTTCTTTCCTCCTTTGCCTTCTCTAGCTGAGAGAGAAGTTTAGCAACATATTCATCATAGTTTGCTGGTGGTGTCATAATAGTAGGGATTGGAGTGGTCGAAGCTTCCACCTTTTGGCATTTTGGATCCTACCTAGACTCGGCATCTGTGGTCGGTCGTTTCTGCCGAGTGGTCATAGTCTCCACGCTCTTTCCTTGGACCAGTTCCTTATTAATGAAGTACTGCATCTAGGCCACAAAATTGTTTACATCGGCGCTGGCCGGGATGCTTGGAGTGAGAGTGGTCGCTTCACTGGTGGGCACCAAGAGGGTTGGGATGGGATGGATGGGAGCCTTGCCCTTGCCTTCGATGACCACAGGTGGTATGACTTCGAGTTCATGAGTGCTTGAGCTAGGTCCATCATCCCTGGGACTTAAAGCCCCTAGGTCTTCGAGTTGGCTTTTCTTTTCTATGGAGTGGCAAGTTGCTTCGGCCATGTCTTCCTCCTCTTTTCTCCTCAACTCCACCTTCTTTTTTGCAACTCTTCTCTCTCTCTCTTCCTCTGTTTTCCTTGATTTTTCTACCTGATTTTTGACTTCTTCCTTCTCTTTCTTCTTCCTCTCTTCAGCCTCTCTTAGGGATTCCCTTTTGGCTCTCTCTAGATTTTCTTTCTCCTTCTTCCAATCCTCATCCTATTTCTTCTTCTGAGCTGTCTTTTTAGTGGGATTCTTTACCTTTTTCCTTCTAGATTGAGCCTCCTAATCCTCCTTCTCTGTCTCAGTTTCTGTCCTGTCGCTCGATGGCTCTTTCTCTTGGTGGATCAGCGACCTATCTGGAGTCTCATCCTCTCCTTCTCCTTGCTGAGCTTCTTTTACAGCCTCCTAGATGATGGTTGTCAACACACTTCCATATCCGATGAAAGAGGCGTTCGAGGAAGTTTCTTTCTCTCGATACTTTTAGAGGCTAGGGACTCTCCCTATCAGTCTACTACCTAGGGCTAGTGCTTTGGCCGCTTGGTCTATAGTCTTGCACATGTAGTCGTTCCAGTCTACCTCATCCAAGGTGTGGCTACCACATTCTCCAACACAGGCACACTGATTCGGTGCATGAGGGAGTTATAGCACTGGGCTGGAGAAGAGTGAGTGCACCGATTTTGCTCTGCATGCGAGCCTCAACATCATGGATATCCTATATGTTGATGCTGTCATTCATCAAAACATCCTCCCTCTTCATCTTTAGCATAGGATACACATCTCTCTTATGTTTCTTCTCCACCTAAGGTTCCAACCCTAGTGCATTATCCACCAAGGTCTAGTTCAATGGCACCTGCACATGGTTAGCATTCTCCCCTCCTCCCATAGTCACTGTTCCGTATTCTTGATGAGGTTTGTACGTTCTCAGAAATTCCACACACTTTGTGTGGTCAGGCTCCTGTGCAAACTTCTCTAGGTACTTCAAGAGGTTACACTATTCCACCACTCTCCTTGCAGCCTCCTCCTTGGCTACCACCTCCTAGAGGTTGTGGATACTGTGGAATTTCAACTTATTATAAGCACATTTTTCTATGCTAATGCCGTACTCCGTCCTCTCCTCCTCCGTGAAAGGGAGTCAATGAGCACGATCTTGCTACGACATCTTTCATTCCTGTCATGAACCATGATTCCCATTAGTGCTTTCAAAACAGTTATTTACTGAAAAGAAAGTCTTTGTGTTTGTTGAATGAAAACATTTAAGCTCCAAAATAAACTTTCCTTTCAGAATTTTCACCCTTTATTTCAAAAATTTTGTGACATTTTTCCTCAATCACAAATTAACGTTTCTTTCCTTTCTACATTTAAGTGTAGACTGAGGTTTTCATGGTGATGTGCTTTTTCTTATGTGTTTATGCATTTGCTTGATTTTGATTAGTTCTAATTTGACTCATCTTATCCCCTTCCCTTCCGAATTTGAGAAGAATCCTTCCTAGGATTGAAGGTTAGCCGGCCAAGGGCATTTAGCATACTGATCGAGTGTTTACCTTCGCATGAGCCAAGCATAGAAATCTAAATTGTACTTTAAGCTTTGCGGTCTAGATCAAAGGGTCGGTTGCCTACGTGTGTGATGTAAGTAAGGACATCTATTAGGAAGTCGTCGGAATCAACATGTCTAGCAATATGTAACTCTTCCTCGGTCAAGAGGTGATCAAGGTAAGGGTGTCCTTTGATGTGCTCTTCCATGGGTCGGCCACAAATACTTGTTAACACCCTATACGAGGTTGAAGTTGGATCATACTCCGATGTCTTGAATGCGCGTCGTTGCTCAACGTTGGTCATTATTTGGCAACCTTCGAGTTCCCATTGCAATCAAAGAGTGTACCAATTCTGTAAGAATGGGGATTCAATTTCAGCAAGCTATTTCAACTCCTCAATTTCTTGGTTAGTGATAGCAGAAGTAGCTCGCTTATTGTATGATGTAATGAGACGTTGTTTGTTCGCTTGCTCTCTAGATATCTCAGTGCTGAGAAAATCTAGAGTTGAGTGGGGTGCTTTGACAAATGCAAATTCAAATGTGTCCCATGAACAAGGTATCGTACGAACTTCGGTTGCTAAGGGCTCTTGCAACAAGTCCAAGTCCAAGAGGTCATAGCTAAGAGCCAGCAACATGAATGTGGCATCTAAGTGTCTAAGGCAAGCAATCACATCATCCCCTGTGTCTTCATCTATATCTGTAGTCAGTGTCAAGAATTATTTTTTCTCATAGGAGGGTCTAAGGCCTGCCTGGGTGGTTAGGGTTTGACAAAACTAAAGAGTTTGGCAGCAGATGGTTGCAGTTTTGGTTGTTCTTGAGATTGCGGTTGGGTCCCTTGCACAACGGACCGGACTGCTAATGGGGCACTACTACTTTGCGAATGCATCTTCCTGAGTCTTGGTAGAGTTACGTGGTATGGGTTTGGGAGTAGTAGGCTGAGATTTGGGCTAATAGACTTGGTCGGTCTTCATGGGCATAATCAATTGTGAGTCTATGGACTTGGAGTCTTGAGGCTTATGTGGCTTTAGGCCTTGACACATTGTATGGCTGGGTATGGTTAAGCATGAGGGCAGTGTTTGATCAGTGCCTTTGGCTATTTTAGCCTTAGAGATCCATATCCAAGCATTATCCTCATCATAGCTTTGCACTTGCAATAGGGTCATAGGAACCCATTGCGGACCGTACGTCGCTGTCTGTAGCTTTGTCTTGGCCTCCTAGGTTTTGAGGTTGTATTCTTAGCCTTGCAAAGGCGTGCCGATTGCTCCTCAGTGGCAGGCTCTAATATTTAGGTACCCATCTGAACTGGGGTTGATGGACATTGGCTTTGGACTTAGCGGGTTACTGGCATGAGGCTTGGTGGGTTGTAACAAGTCACAACCCCCCCCCCCCCCCCCCTTAGACTTGGCTATAGATGTTTCTACCAGTGGCTTTGCGGATCTCATAGAAGTCACGCAACCCTTGCTAAAGGTTGCTACTATGCAGACATTGCCAATGGCTAGCTGGATACGTTGCGACTCATAATCGACATTGCAGTGAGCTTGCTTTTTAAAGGTTCAGACCTAGCACTGAATCTGTGCCTACATCTTTAGTGTTTGGAAACACATAAAAGATCATTGGTATGCTCTCAGACTTGATAAAAACTGCAGCCGTACACTTCCCTAGGAGTGCATATGGTTGGCCCCATATGGGCTTAGTTTGGCAGTAGTGGGCTGTAATTGTGGTTTGCCAATGTGGGTCCAATCATCATGGGTTAAGACATTGAAGCCAACTCCCTCATCGATCAGGGTATTGAAAGTGCATGTTTACTTGGCAGTGACTGTGATGCAGAGGTAAGCAGGTTCTACGGCTTCCTCATTTTCATTGTCAATCTTCGTGATTGTAGCTACTCGTACCTTGACAAGGGGTTCTAACATTGGTGGTTCATGCAAAGGATGCATGGTAGGGTAGTAATTCTTGATTCAACTACCGTCGAAGAAGCCTATGCCCTCGCCTACCAGAGTCTTGAGTTTGATATTACTAGTTCGGTTGATCGCACGAACCTTGAAATGCTCTAAGCCTTTAAACTTCATTTTCTATTTATGCCCCTTAACGGAGTATAAGAGCACTAAGTCTCCCTATTCAAACTAGTGCTGCTTGACATGCTTGTCAAACCAACTTTTGCATCGTGCTTTCTCGCATATGAGCGCATAGGTAGCTAGTAGGGTTCAGGAAAATGTGAGCTCGCTTCAACCTAGAACTTGTTCACCTTGACAAAAATCCTTCTCAATTCTTTGGAAGAAGGAAAAAATTCCTCTTCAATTTTCTCAAAATATAGTTACATTTGTTAAATTTATGTATAAGATACCGTCTCAATAGGGAGATACTTACTTCTCAAATGATGATGAAAAGGATTTACTTCCTCTTCCTCAAAGTTTTTTCCCTGAACCCTAGTAGCTAAAAGTCGAGTTTCCGAGAGGCGTTCGAGTTCAACTAGACGTTTTGTCCATGCCTCCTTCCCTTCCCATTGTTCGTGAAGTGCGATCCTCATGCTAGGAATGAAAAACTCTACAGGTAGAATTGCTTTAGTTCCATAGGTCAACCTAAAAGGCATCTAGCCCATAGCTGTTTTATAGGCTATGCGGTAAGCACACAAGGCTGCCATCAACCTGTTATTCCAGTCACTGCGCGAAGTAGAGACTACCTTGGTCAAGACATTTACTAGAATTTTATTTGTGGATTCTGTCTGGCTGTTTGCCTGAGGGTAGTATGGAAAGGGTTTGCGATGGGGATAATTAGAAAGGTGGATAGAAGATGCGCAATCACTTCATTAATGAAGTGTGTGCCTTGTAAAAATATTACACGGCGCAGCGAACAGAATTTGAGAAAGAGATAGAGAGTACACAACAGATAAGAGGAGAATCAGTAAATTCTTTAACTCCAAACAACTGATACAAAGATGGCTCTGTCCACCCGTGCGCTTCCACTGTGTGAAGCTTAGATGGCGATCTAGACAGAAGATAGGTGAAGAGCTTAAGGCTAGCTAGAACAACAACTCTGATTGGGTGAAAGATGAGTGATAGATGGCTATGAAGGGGTTTAGCTTTTATAGCCCGCGAAGGCTGTTAAGTCGGCCTGACCGACCTACCATATGAGCCTCCACTAGTCGAACAGGGAATATTCCAGGGAATATTCCCTTTACCATCCGCAACTCGATGCAATGCGCCTCGAGTTGCTACCAGCTTAACCACTCCGTCTAACCCAAAGATTAGACCCACAACGGTCACATAGACCTCATCTGATATACAAGTCAGGACTCAACCAATGTCCGGGCTCACATTTGGCTTCTCCTCATAATGGGGGCCTTACAACTTTGAGCACCATGGATAATTGGTGTCACCTAATGAGGGTGGGGCATTGATCATATCTAACACCCCCCCTCAATGTCCACCCATAGGTGAACTATCTCCTCGGCCCAATGTCGAGTCTCTAAAGATGAACTTGAAGCAGATCCTTTGTAAGTGCTTTGGTGAAGATATCTGCTCCATTCTCCTCTGTTGGACAATAGACTAGTTCCACTATCTCATCCTCCATCAAATCACGCACATAGTGATACTAGATCTCTATATGTTTGGTGCGTGCATGAAACACTGGATTTTTGGCAATGGCGATGCAACTCTGATTGTCACATCTCAACACAGTTGGTTCTTCATCCTGTACTCCCATATGCCATAGAATCCTTCTCAACCATACGGCTTCACATGTAGTAAAACAAGCTGCCTTGTACTCTGCTTCGGTAGAAGACAATGCCACTATTGTTGCTTCTTACTAATCCAAGAGAAAATTCCTGAACCCAAAGAGAAACAATAACCAGAAACTGACTTCCTGGAATCACTGTCTCCTGCCCAATCTGAGTCACAGTTCCCCACAAGAGAAGTTCCGAAACTGTATGTGATACATAGTCAAGAGTTTTCTTCAAGTATCTGAGCACCCGCATCCTCTCATGAGGTTTGTTTGAGAACATGCTCAAAACACCAATAGCAAAACTGATATCTGGTCTGGTGTTACACAAGTAGATCAGACTGCCGACCAACCTCCTATACCTCCCAATGTCTGCTAGTGCTTATGTATCCTCGACGGATAACTTTGCATTCACCTCCATAGGTGTAGCTATCTCCTTGCACTCGGTCATGCCAAATGCCTTCAAGATCTCCCATGCATACTTCTTCTGAGAGATGAAGATCTTTCCTGGCTCTTGCCAGACTTCAATCCCCAAACAATAGTGCAGGAAGCCCAAGTCTGTCATTTCAAACTCAGAACTCACAGCCTTTCGAGTTTGGTTGATCATATCTTCATAGTCACCTGTAATAAGAAGGTCGTCCACATATAGGACAATCACTACAGACTTTACCATCCCTGTAAACATACAAGTTAGCATCTGAGGCACATCTTTTGAAGTTTAGGTTTAAAAAGAACTTATCTATCCGATGGTACCATGCTCTGGGGGCTTGTTTCAGCCCATACAATGCCTTCTTCAGCTTACACACTTTGTTCTCAGAATGGGGGGCCTCAAACCCTGGTGGCTGAGCCACATACACCTCCTCCTTGAGGTCACCATTTAGGAACGCTGACTTAACATCCATTTGATACACTGGCCACTTCTTGTGGGTAGCCACTACAAGTACTATGCAAATAGTGATCATTCTGGCAGTTGGGGAAAATGACTCTTGAAAATCAAACCCTTCAACTTGTGAAAATCCTTGGGCAACCAGTCTAGCTTTGTACTTTTCTAAGGTACCATCAGCCTTGTACTTTACCTTCCAAATCCACTTGGTGCCAATAACCTTCCGCTTTGCTGGTCGATCCACTAGCTCCCAAGTGTCATTCTTCATTATGATGTCATACTCCGCTTGCATAGCAGCCTTCCATGATGGATCTGCAAGTGCTTCTTGTAAGTCAGTTGGCTTCTTTACTTCTCTCATAATCTTAACCATCAAGGCCATATTGACTATGTGAGCAGAAGCCCTCCTTTGCTCCTCTATTCTCTGAGACCTCCTTGGTCCGTTTGCCTTCTCCTCAACAGATACAGGCATAGTATTATTGTGGTCATAGAGCTGCTTCACCCAGCGCGGCAATGGCTTTTCCGGTGGGGTGATGTCAGGTTGGTGAACTTTTTCCTCATCATCTGAAGATAATGCTTCCTCCTCCTTGAGGATAGGGACAGCTCTCGAGACAGGTTCATAGTGGACTACTTCTTCGCTTGATGATAAAGTGGAAGAACTTGCCTTCTCCTCCTCCACTGTATGCGGCTCCTCCTTGAACACCACATCACGGCTCGCGATGATCTTCTTTGCCTCTTGGTCATATAATTTGTAAGCCTTCTGCTCATCACTATAACCCAAGAAGATACATTTTCTGTTTTTTTGGTTTTAACTTGTTTCTCTTCTCATCTGGAACATGAGCATAACATTCACATCCAAAAATTCTAAAATGTGAGACAGATTGACTTACCAGTGTAAGCCTCATGAGGTGTTTTTCCCTTGAGAGCCTTTGTGTAGCTCCGATTTAGAATGTAGACTGCAATATTAACAGCTTCAGCCCAAAAATGGTTAGGCAATCCCTTGCCCTTTAGCATGCATCTTGCCATCTCCACAATGGTGCGATTCCTACGTTCCACAACACCGTTCTGCTGAGGTGTGTGAGGCATCGTCAATTGACGCTTGATCCCTTTGCCCTTGCAAAAGCCTTCAAACTCCTTTGAGTTGAACTTACCACCACCATCTGTTCTAAATTTCTTCACACTTTTCCCTGTTTCATTCTCAACAAGTTTTAGCCATTTTTTAAACTTACCAAAAGCTTGAGCCTTATCACGAAGGAAGTACACCCACATCTTCCTACTGTAGTCGTCGACAATCAACATAAAATAAGAAGATCCCCAAGGCCTGCGTAGGCATCTTACCACACAAGTCAGCATGCACCAACTCTAGAGGAGCCTGTGCTCTATTCTTGCTTTCTTGTGGAAATGCCTTTCTCTGTTGCTTGCCCATCATACAAGCTTCACATGGTTCCTTCAATTCAGTTATTGTAGGTAGGTGAGCAACCATACCTTGCTTTTGCATCTCCTTCAACACTGCAAATCCGATGTGTCCAAACCTTTCATGCCAAAGCTTACTTGTGCCCACTCCAACGGTGGCTGTAAGAGCACTTAGCTCATGCAGGTTGTTCCTTCTTTCTCCTTTGCCAACAATTGTGCCAGCACTATCAAGAATTTCTGCACCTGTCTTCTTGAACCTCACTTCATGACCAAGATCAGTTATGGCAACAAACTGATAACAGATTTCTCCTGATTTCGGGAACATACAACACATTTGAAAGCTTTTTGACTTCACCATTTGCAGCAACAAAAGAAATAGTACCTGTGCCGGCAGCAGGGCATTTAGCATCATTTCCAACCGTCACAGTGATGGATTCTTGTAAAGGCTGCATAGAAATGTATAGACCTTTCTTGTTGGTCATGTGACGGGAGGCCCCACTATCCAACACCCATGAGTCAGTGGTAGATTCTTCTTGCGCCGAGGAGGACACTTCTTCAATGGTCGCCATGAATAATTCCAACTCTGCTTCAGCCGTATTGGCTGTCTCTTTCCCTTTACTTTTAAGGGTACCATTCTTTTCATCTGCCTTCTTGACATGACAATCTGCAATTGCATGTCCTTTCTTCTTGCAGTAGAAGCACTCTCCTTGAAACTTCTTCTTGCCGCCCTTCTTCTTTTTGTCACCATCATTTTCGGTGGAGGAACCACCTTTGCCTTTTGCATTGGCAGGGAATGCAACATCTCCATTGTTGCTTCCTTCTCGGGCTTTTAGCCTCAACTCCTCCTCCATTAATAATGCACAAAACTCCTCAAAGGTCAAAGCTTGAGGTCTCACCTGAGTATTAAGGGTAGTTACTAGTCCATCAAACTTTTGTGGACAAATCCGAAGACACCTCCAAGCTAGCTCTTCGCTAGTCTTTTGTATCCCAGCGCCAGCCATCTGGTCGCGCAGTTCTTAATCCGAGTGATGAATGCTTCAACAATCTCTCCTTCAGCAAACTTCTCCGCTACTAGTTGATTCTCCAAGTTTTGAATCCTTGTTTGATTTCGTGTTTCATACTGACTCCTTAGTACATTCCAAGCCTCTGACGCTTTGGTTGTATGCTGAATCAAAGTCAGAACACTGTCAGAACAGCTTGTAACTAAGGCACACAATGCATCTGCATTCCTTCGTTTCCAAGCTCGTAGAAGATCTGCATTCGGAGGAATCATCACACTAGGATTTGATGGGTCGGGGGTAGGCTGTGGTTCTGGTCAGTCCCCAGCACAGTCTCCAGAAGCTCATAAGAATCAAGGATAGTTGTACTTTTGAACTTCCACAAGGTGTAGTTTGTACCATCTAACTTGCCTTCGCTGAAGGTTGGTGGACGAATCCTCAGTGTTTGAATAGCCGGTACAGCAGCACCACCTCCTGCACCGCTTCCTGATGTGCCCGAACCGCTTCCAGAAGTCGACATAGTTTCTCCTTGCTCTCTATTCTTATATTTCCCTCTATCCCTCCATTTGTGTCCCCTTCTATCTCTATTTATTTTCCATCTATCTAAATAGAGAAAATAAAAAACTTAAATAACAAAGAAATGGAAAGCAAGGTCTCCTCCCCTCTCTCTGTCTCACTCTTTTCCTCAATCTCTTCCTTTCTCTCTCCTTATTCCTCTTCCCCTCTATTTTTATATCTCCTCTCTCTCTACTCCCTCCCTTCACCTTTCTATTTCTCTCCCTTCCTTTTCTCTCCCCTTGTCTTTTATCTCTCCTCCCTCTATTTCTCTCCCCACCCCTCTTTCCATTTCTTTGTTTCCTCTCTCTTTGTTTCTCCCTCCCCCTCTCTCATTGTTTCTCTCTCTCCCTCCTTCTATCTCTCTATTTCTCTCTTCCCATCCTCTCTCTCTTTCTCTCTCCATCTTTTTACTTTTTATAAAGCCCCTATTTCTCCCCTTTTTTTATTTCTCTCATTCTTTCTCTCTTCCTCCCTCCTCTTCTTCTCTGTATTTCTCTTTCTCTTTTCCTCCCCCCTCGCACTCAATGTGTCTCTTTACAAACAAAATTAAAGAGAGAAAATAAAAAACTCTAAAAACAAAGAAATGTCTCCCTCCCTTTCTTTATCTCTCTTTGCCCTCCCTCTACTTTTTTCTCTTTCCCCTCACTCTTATTCTCTTATTGTTTCCCCATTTCTCTCTCCCTCTCCCTCTCCCTCTCCCTCTCCCTCTCCCTCTCCCTCTCCCTCTCCCTCTCGCTCTCTCTCTACTTTATTTTTCCCTCCATCTCTCTTTTTCTCTCTCTTTCTCCCTTGCTCTTTATTCTTTTCACTCTCCTTCCTCTCTTTACCTCGCCCTCATTTTCTATATCCTCCCTCTCTCTTCCTTTCTTCTCTCTCACTCTCTATTTCTCCCTTCCCTCTCTCTCCCTTTATTTCTCTCCCCCTCTCCATTTTTATCTCTCCTCTCTCTATTTCTCTCCCCACCCCTATTTCTCTCTCTCTTTCCATTTCTTTGTTTCCTCTCTCTTTGTTTCTCCCTCCCCCTCTCTGTCTTATTGTTTCTCTCCCTTCCCTCCATCTCTCTATTTCTCTCTCCATCTTTCTATTTTCTATGAAACCCCTCTCTCTCCCCTTTTTTATTTCTCTCATTCTTTCTTTCTTCCTCCCCCTTCCTTCTTTAGATCTTTCCCCCTCTCCCTATATTTTTCTTTCTTTCCCCTTTCTCTAATTCTCTTATTCTCTCTCTCTCTCTCTCTCTCTCTCTCTCTCTCTCTCTCTCTCTCTCTCTCTCTCTCTCTCTCTCTCTCTCTCTTTCCATCTCTCTTTCTCCCTCTCTCTCTTTTTTTCACTCTTCTTTCTCTCTTTACCTTGCCCTCTCTATTTCTTCCTTTCCTCTCTCTTCCGTCCTTTCCTCTCCCCCTTTCTATTTTTATCAGTTCTCTCTTCCCCTCCCTCTTTGCTTCCTTTCTCCCCTTTCTCTACCTCTTTCTCTCTTCTTCTCCTTCCTCTCTCTCTCTCTCTCTCTCAATGCATCTCTTCACAGATAAAAATAAAGAAAGAAAAGAGAAAACACAATAACAAAGCAAGAAGAGGCAATGTACCTATCTCAAAGGCTCAAAGATCAAAGCTTTTGTACCTCCCTTTCGTGGCTTTCCTCCCTTATCCTTTACACCCTTCTCCTTCTTCTTCATGTATGGTAGTCATAGCGGTGGCAACAATAGCCAACGATGAGCTCTCCATCTCTCTATCTCTCCCTCTCCCTCTACCTCTCTCTCTCAAAGCTTTGAACTCTCTCGCTCTCTCTTTCGTTCTCTCTCTCAAATGTTTTTGACAAATTCCATGCTCAAGTTTTTGGTGTTTTTTTTCTTAGAGAGATGTCACTAACAGCGTCGCAAATGCATATTGTGACGCTATTAAGGATGGCATTGCAAATGCATATTGCATCACTAATAACATTGCAAATGCATATTAGCAACGCAAATAGCAATGCAAATAGTGATGTCACTGTTTTGCGTTGAAAAACTGACTCTCATTATCACTCCATTCCCTTGTAATATTCTAAAATACCCATAATATAAGCTTCTGTCAACTTGCTAGATATTTGATTTAGTGTATATTAAAAAAATCATAGGTTTACTTAAAAATAAGCAATAAATTTATCACACTTTTTTATGATTAAAATATAATTATGACATTCACACATGCATATCAATAATTGACAAAAAAGTCAGGATGTTAACAAGTTGCATGAAGCATAGTTAAATTCTTTAATATGTATCTTGAATTATTTTCATTTGTTAAAAATCTCATTGAATACCTAATCTATCTTCATAAAATTATATTAAAAATTATAGATTATTTATTTAATAATAAATAAAAATATTTTCAAAATAAAAAAATATTAAATTAATACTTAGAAAACATTCTCGAAATTTAGAAATTTAAAGAGAATGGCTACACCTAGTTGCACGTTGATAAAAGCATATAATTCTAGCTACTAGTGATATATGAAAAATTTATCAGGTGATTGAATACCAGAATTTTTTCTTGATTAATATGATTACTTAAATTTAAAAATATGGTAAAATATATAAATCTCCCTTCTTATTCAAATTAAAAAAATCATATTAGAGAAGGATTGATTGGTTACTACTCATGTTAGATATTATGTGTAATGTACATCCAAGTAATATTAGAAACCTTTGCTTATACCTAGGTATTTGGTAAGACTTAGGGGATGCACCTATAAGAAATCATCTATATAATGTGCATTCAAAGGATATTAATAAACACTCTTTTTTTACATGTTATAAGGCCATAAAATGATCCCTTTTGCTTTACTAAGCTTATTTTTAAAAAGTATAATTAAAGAACCTTTTTTGCAAATAGAATCCTATAAATTTTACTAAAAAAAATACCCTCTCTTTTGTATTCATGTGGTATCTTACATGTTCTATAAGGTGTATACCCTAAGGAACACGATTGAGTAAATTGTACCTTCCTTAAAGCCAAGTGCAACTCGGTATTTTGTTCCACTTATGAGCACCAAACCAACGTCTAGGTATAAAGGTCATGTTTCCTTCTATGGAAAAACACATAACCAAGGGGCTCTAGTAAAAAAAGAATAGTTATATAGTTGGCCCTAAGATGGAGAAGAAATCTATATGAATATGATAAGTGAGCATCAAGAGTCCAAAAATTTATGGGTTGGCTTATCACATAGTGAGTTTTTTTTGTATTTGGCTATATGAGCAATAAATCAATGTAACAATTATTAAACAATAGAGTAAATATTTTAAAAGGGCTATCTTTGTTACTTTTGTCACAACTAATGAAGATATGGAATGAACCTAGTGTTAAAGAATAATGAAGAAAGCTACTCGTATATATCAAATAGTGTGTTAGCATGCTTTGTTTAGAAAACTAAAGAAAACCCATGTGTAAATGGAAATTGGGTAATTGCATCAACTATTAATGCAATGCCTAATGATGTTAATCTAGTTTCATCTACTTTGGGTGGCCTTAATAATGAGAAGGCTTAGAAATCATTTATTATTTGTGTGCATATATGGAAGCCATTTCTAGTTTTTGATGAGTTGGTCTCTCTCACGATCATTGAAGAGATCAACATGCATGGGTGAATCATTTGAAAGAAGTGGTAAACATGTCCAAGCATTTTACTCAAGTCGCAAAGGAAAATTGATTGCATGCACACTTTGGATTCTGGAATTTCTACTATGAATGTTAAAGAGGCAAAGGAGTGGTTATTGCAGACATTAAATATAATACAGATGCATTGGACATACAAATGTGCAAAGGATGACATTAATGTAGCCCAAAGGATTGGTTTCAGGGTTGTCTGCTTTTAGAGTTGTAAAATTTTATAAAGCGTGTGAAACAAGTCAGGTTTGGTGAGCAGACAATACAACTTTTTTTGCATGATAGAGATGTGAGCAAGAATATACTTGATATTGTGTACATAGATGTTTGGGGACCTACACAAAATATATCCCTTGGTGGCAACAAATATTTTGTCACGTTTATTGATGATTATTCAAAAAATTTGTGGATGTATTTTATGAAGGAAAAGAGTGATGTGTTTAAGCACTTCAAAACTTTTAAGGTAAATGTTGAAATGAAAAAAAGCTTGAAAATTAAGTGCTTGAGGTCAAACGAAGGGGTTGACTACCTCTCTAATGGTGGACAATTTACTTGTAGGTATACCCCACAACAAAATGGAGTTGTAGAACGGAAAATTAGGTATTTTATAGAAGTTGCACCATCATTGATGGTTGAAAAGAATTTGCCAAAATATTTTTGGTTTGAAGCTGTTCATATTACTATCTATATTATAAACAAAACTCCCACACATGTAGTTCTTGGAATGATCCCCAAAGAATGCTTTAAAGGCAAGAAGCCCAATGTGTCACACTTGAAAGTGTTAGATTGTATTGCATATATCCATGTGCTAGATGAGCTATGAAAGAAGCTTGAACCAATGGCTAATAAATATATTTTCATTGGATACTCTTTAGAGCAAAAAGGATATCACTGTTATAATCCTATCACAAGTAAGTTCAATTTGAGTAGGGAAACTATTTTTGGGGAGATGAACAGTTTGGTATGTATCTAGTGGTGATGTATTGGATCACAATGATGATCATGATAGTTATATGCAGACAAAAAAGTAATAATAATAGACTTAGTGGACCAAAAACATTATCTGGTACTATGTCTATAGTTAGCCCTTACGAGCAACCCCACATCTTCAAGTGCATCTACGAGTGTTGTATGTAAAGACAAAGAGAAGAAGAAAGTTTCAGATGGTAATGATGCATTTGTTGATCATTTAGGGTTTGATAGATATTCCAGTGGTTTAGAGAGTGTAGATGACAAGCTTGGTATTCCTTTGGTTAGGACACCAAGTGTATAGAGAGCACATGGTAATGTAAAGTCTCCACTAAGTGATCCAATGATATACATGTCTAGTAGGGTTAGATATTCTATTAAAAGATTTAATTTTGAAGGTTATTCAGCTCACCATTATGCTTATATGGTAAAGATAGTTGAGGATCTTGAGCCCACTTATTTTGAGGATGCTATTAGTCATGCTCATTGTGGGATGCAGCAACAATGGATAAGGAGATGGCTACATTAGAGGCCAATAAGACTTAGGATCTAGTACCATTGACTAAGGGAAAGAAAGCTATTGATTGTAAGTGGATCTATAAAATTAAGCATAATGCAGATGGTTTTGTTAGGAGGTATAAGGCTAGGCTAGTTACAAAAGGCTATGCTCAAACATATGGCATACATTATAAAGAGACATTCAATCTAGTTACTAGGATGACAACTATGAGATGTGTGATTGAGCCAAGGGTTGGACTTTGTAGAAAATGGTTATAAAGAATGCCTTCTTACACAATGAATTGCAAGAGAAGGTGTATAAGGAGCAACTAATAGTTATGAGAATTTAGAGTATCCCATATATGTGTGCATGTTAAAGAAGGTTCTCTATGGGGCTGAAGTAAGCACCTTGACCACAAGATTGGAGAGTATCTTATCAACATTGGATTTTATGTTTTTGATGCTAATCACTTACTTTATGTGAGAAATGGAGATGTCGGTTTGGTTATCATAGTCATCTACGTGGATGACTTGATTATTACAAGTGACAATGACAATGGGATAGCTAAAGTCAAGGAACTTTTGAAGAAGTTTGAGATGAAGGATTTGGGTGAGCTAAGGTACTTTCTTGATATTGAGGTGATCAAATGTGATAATGGTATATGATTGTCCCAAAGGTAGTATTGGCTTAGATATATTGTACAAGTATGATATAATAGCATGTAAGCCTCTTTTAGTGCCATTGGAGAAAAGCATCGGCACTATGCTCTCTTTTTGCAGTGAGTTTGACCCTAAGATAAAGAGGCAGTACTATGTCTTCATCTTTCGAGTCTTGGCTTATAAATTCAACCCTTCTGATAAATGCCCTTGAGTCCCCAACTACATAGCTAGATTTTGATTCTCTACTGATATCTTAGGTCCTCTGTGTAGTGCCGTTCAAGGTGCATCTATTGTCAGGACTATCATGTCTAGTCATCCTCGTAGTTGTAGCTTGATGTTGTTCCGTTCCGCTTTGACTAGATGCAATTTGAATGTAACATAGACATGCTTTTGTGGTGTGGCCTTTTTGCCCTTGTTGGCTAGATTGGTCCATTGAGCTTCTAGGGTCTTTGTTTGGGTATGGGCTTTTGGTTGCTATTTTGCAAGTGAGAATCTATGCTTGTGTATGGCCCTTACTACACTAGGATCTAATTTGGTGCGTGTTTTCTCTCTAGCCTACTTGGGGGAGGTGAGGAGGGACCCGCTCTTTGGGGGTCCAGGGGGGGCAGTCCCCCCTCGGCCCTGCAGGGCCATTACGCTAAACACCATGCGTGATTTGAAGGATTGTTCATAGCCAAGTTTTGAACTACTTGCTCTAGATTTTAGTCTAGTGATAGATCTATGATGTGCTTTTGGCTCTATATGGTCTTTTGGTCGGTTTCAGGGTCTAGAGATTAAAATTTTGAAAGAATCCAAATTCTTCTTAGTATGTTTGAATTGCAGGGACCAAATGTCCGATTCGACCCATCCGAATGTTCGATTTGGCCCGTCTGAATGGTCGAGGGCCAAATGAGAAAGGGCCGAATGTAACTAGTTTGAATGTCAAATTCGGACAATTCGAATGTGGTTGTCTGAGGGTCAAATGACTGAATGGTAGTGGGTCGAATCGATCGAGTCAAGGGCCAAGTGATTTTTTCGAATGGGGAGTTTGGGCCGAATGGCCGACGGCCAAGTCAGGTGGGCCGAGTCCAAAGTTGGTCCGAGTGGTAAATCCAGACGGTTCGAATGTCTGCTTGTCCGAGTGGGGTTGGGCTGAGTCCAGCAGGGCCTAGGGCCGAATATCAAGTTATTCCGAATGGTCAAATCAGATGGGCCAAGTAGTGGGCATCCGATTGGTAGTGGACTGAGGGGTGATTCTACGACTCGGCCCATAATCGTGGTCACTCAGACAAGCTGATTTTGACCGATGCAACAATAAATCACTCAATTCACACTATTTAGGTCACGGCCTATCACACCTAGCTCCAAATCAAAGCTATGGGTGGAGGGGAAGAGTTCTATATACCTAGAATAGCAAATAAACTCCAAAAATGCTAATCGGCAAACAAATCAAACCCTCTTTCCCTGTTATAACAGTCGAGACTTGATGCTTGTTTTCCTTCTTTTTTCTTTGTTTTTTCCTATCCTAATACATCCAAATCATAAAGCAAATACCTACACTATTCCAACATGATTTTCCAAATCCAAAAAACCAAAAACTTACTTGCTAAGGAGATCAAATACCTCTTCAAACTCCCTCGCTTCCACCGATTCGGGAAAAATCCTACTTCAATGCTCGATTCGAAGCGTGCAAGCGCTCAAGGCTTAAATTTGTTGGTCACGGAAACGTAATCAAAATGTGGAGGGTGCTCACACTCAATTGCCAAGACCCACAGACCGCTTATTGTTTCAGGCATTTCAAGTGAGCTCTAATGGCTATCTCTCACCTAGCTAACATGCCTTCAAATCTACGAGTGTAGTGAGCTTACCTCGATGCCAAAATGAGTTGTCTCCTCCCTCACACACACCGGTAGCTCCACGATCCTAGATTGTAATGCCCCCCCCTCCCCCCCTCCCATGAGAACCCCCACCCTTTAGATTTTTAATTTTTTTTTGAATTTTTTAAATCTCTCCCCTTGCTGTGTGCATGGCGGGAAGAGAGAGAGAGAGCGAGAGGGAGTGAAGTAAATGATAGGGGGGGCATGCAGCCCCCAGATGGCGGGGAAGCGAAGCGCCGTCTTTCCCCCCCATACCTCCATCCCTCCTTATAAGAGGGCCAACATAGCCCCTCTCCCCCCCATCACCTGCATCGGTGCCCCCGGCTCTAGCAGCAATATCGCCCCCTCCTCCCTCGATGGTACATGTGGCCCCCTCCATCATCGTTCCTCAGCAGCGGCAGCCCCCCCTGTGTCTGACACAGTGTCCCCCCTCCCCTCCGCTTGTGGCAGCAGTAGTTGCACCCTCTTGGGCTCTCGGCAGAGAAACCCCCCTTGTGGCCATCATCTGAAAGCTCCCCCCCTCCATCATGATCAAAGAGAAACTGAGTGAGAGAGAGAAGAAGGAGGAGAAGAAGAAGAGGAAGAGGGAGAGAGAGGAGAAGAAGAAGAAGGAGAAGAGGGAGAGAGATAAGAAAAAGAAGAAGGAGAAGAAGAGGGAGAGAGTGAAGAAGAAGAAGAAGAAGAAGAAGAGAGAGAGAGAAGAAGAAGAAAAAGAAGAGGGAGAGAGAGAAGAACAAGAGGGAGAGAGAGAGGAGAAGAAGAGAGAGAAGAAGAAGAGAAGAAGGGAGAGAAAGAAGGAGAAGAAGAAGAGGAAGAGGGAGAGAGAGGAGAAGAAGAAGAAGGAGAAGAGGGAGAGAGAGAAGAAGAAGAAGAAGGAGAAGAAGAGGGGGAGAGAGGAGAAGAAGAAGAAGGAGAACAAGAGGGAGAGGGAGGAGAAGAAGAAGGAGAAGAAGAGGGAGAGAGAGGAGAAGAAGAAGAAGGAGAAGAAGAGGGAGAGAGAGGAGGAGACGAAGAAGGAGAAGAAGAGGAAGGGAGAGAAAGAAGGAGAAGAAGAGAGAGAATGAGAGAGAAAGAGAAGGTTCTAGAACCTTCTAAGGTCCCCTCCCCTCCTTAAGCCTTGTTCCTACTCATCCTTCCCCCTCACTTAAACCGCGGGATCATTGCCACTATTCCCTTCAAATTGAGGGCTACTGAATTCCTAGCAAACCTATGGAGTTCCTTGTAAGGTTTGCTCTTTGAGGAAGGAGGACGAGAGCTCGTTCGACGCAATCGAAGTACGAAAGTGGGAATTGCGAAAGGGGAAAAGAAGCCTACCAAATCAAGTGGAACTGTTAATGTCTCAACTCCTGCAGATCAAAACTAGGTTTTTCTAAAACCCGAGATTTATGGTAAATTATAAGTTCGAAAAGATAGTTTAAATGCATTAGAACTTGGGACGGAAAAATTCTTTTGTTCTTCCAGGAAGGGGAGACTTACATACTAGGGCAAGGACGTCCTAGTGGACTCAATGCACAACAACATTGAGGAGTTAGATATGTAAACTATCTAGGGGAAAATTCCTATGAAGACCTAGTCGATGCTAAGGTCGTTGGAAAGGTCGGAGCACTAGTCCATAACTTGAATAGCACGAGTTGAGTTGGCATTCGACTATGTAGATTCTTGTTCCTTACAAGCAAAGACAAACTTAGGGAAAACCCCAATTACTAAGGTATCGGATGTTCCGGGTTGCAATCAACCTAAGGAAGAATGCTGAGGGTATTCAGGAAAGGAACTTCACCTCAACAAGAATGTTGTACAAACCACCAAACTTGTTTATGTTTGAAACAATAGGACAATGTTAGCCTTGATCAAATCAAGATCAAGGGGAAGATCACTTAGTTCATTTAAAGGATCTAGAAGGAATTTGTTAAATCGACCTTGTGAATCCTTAACCCAAGGGGAAGAGCGAACTTTTGGGTAGTTGATTTATGCTAAGCATGTTGCTTGGAACTGTTGAAATGGTTTAACGAAGGTTGATCTTGTTAAAGATGGATTGTTGACCCAAGTTATGCTTGGTTGTTTGAAAAGGGTATCTCCAAGTGAATGTCGACTGGTTGTGTTGGTAAGAGGAGAGAATCTTACTAAGGATAGGTGGATCATACGCAAGGTGATTGCTTGATGTGGTTTTGGATGCTAATCCAAGTTGTTTGTGATTGATGATTGCATGGTTGGGTCTGAGATGACTGATTGCCATGGAAACAAAAGGGATGTTTTCCCTCGTAAATGTTATTAAGCTGGTTGCTTTAGCTGTGGTTGAATTCCTAAAGGGATAATCAAGGAAGGATGGCACTAGCTACCCCCTGCGAACTGCCAAACCCTAACCAAGGGGGTTATGAATCCGCGTCGGGAACGTGGACCGAACCTGTCGCAAGAGGTCTCTGTGGAAATTACTTGGTGTAGGAGGACGCTTGGGTGCCAGTGGGGGCTCTGGCTGTAAATCCCAATGCCTCCGGACCCTACACAAGTGTTCTACGTGACTCGAGATGGGATCTCTAGGCCTTGACACTAGTTACAAGGCATAATCTTGGTAGGATAAACCTTCGAGTTTTTATTGCCCGGAGACAGAAGGATTTTTCTCTGGAGGCAGAAAGGGACACTTAATTCTCATGTATGGGTGGGAGACAAACATTCATCTGAAGATAAGTTAAGGAAGTGTTTGATCTTGTTTTATCTTGTCTTTGTGTCAGTGCCCTAAATTATGTAAAGGAACCTATGATTAATGGGTTAATTAAGGAAGCTACTTTTATGTGTCAAACATAACGTGGTAGGTAATTAGATAACTAAAACAACCCCCGAGAGAAGCGTGGTGGATGTGACCGTCAGGTCCATCCTACGGCAGGGTGGTCTTGGTTAGCCGAGAGATTTCCTCAAAGGAAATGTTAATGAGGAATATTAGGAAAAGTTGAATGAGGACCTTAGAATGTGTAAGTTGAAATCCTCATTCATACTGTTTTAGGGGACCGGAATGGGACTATGCCCTACGGGCAGAGAGGTCGAGCGATGCCTCCCTCTCGTTTCCCATTCTCTTTGAACTAAGTGCAGTATGAGTCTGCTTGGGTCCAGTTGTATCTACACAAAGTGGAGCGACTGTCGACCAACGCTAAAAGGATGTTAGGAAGACTTGACTGCTAGGAACCTGGACTTCAGGTCGATTCTAGTGGGAACAGCTGGATAAGTTCCGTTGCAAGGCAGATTCGAGAGACCCTAGTTGGCAAACCCCGTGTCATTCCTTGGGAGTGCCGAGCGGCGTCTTCTAGATTGATTTCTAGATGGGCTGCTAAGACGTGTCCCGCAATTCGAGGGGCGGGCACGTTATAGTTGGTATCAAAGCAAAACTGCTTAAGCTAAGGGCTGTGCTACATCATTAGAGTTGCGCAACAGCAGAAGCGTGATGGGTCCTAATCCACATATCCTAGAATCCAATTATAACTTGTCATCAATGAACCCTAAGCGCATTGGAGATAAGGACATCTCGATTCCTCTAAGGGGGAGAGGATGTAATGTCCCCCCCTCCCCCCCGGTGCTTCCCCGTGCCTCCCCCCATGAGAACCCCCCTTTAGATTTTTATTTTTTTTTTGAAATTTTTATATCTCTCCCTCTCTCTCCCCCTATTGTTTGCATGGCGGGAAGAGAGAGAGAGAGAGAGAGGGAGTGAAGTAAATGATAAGGGGGGGCATGTAGCCCCCCCAGATGGCGGGGAAGCGCCGTCTTTCCCCCCATACCTCCCTCCCTCCTTATAAGAGGGCCAGCATAGCCCCTCTCCCCCCTCCTCACGTGCATCGGCGCCCCTGGCTCCAGCAGCAACATCGTCTCCTCCTCCCTCGACAGTACAGACGGTCCCCTCCCTCATCGTCCGTCAGCATCGATAGCCCCCCCTCTCTGACACACAGCATCCCCCCTCCCCTCCGCTTGTGGCAGCAGCAGCTGCGCCCTCCTAGGCTCTCGGCATAGAAACCCCCCTGTGGCCGTCATTTGAAAGCTCCCCCCCCTCTGTCGTGATCAAAGAGAAAGTGAGTGAGAGAGAGAAGAAGTAGAAGAAGAAGATAAGGAAGAGGGAGAGAGAGGAGAAGAAGAAGAAGGAGAAGAGGGAGAGAGAGAAGAAGAAGAAGAAGGAGAAGAAGAGGTAGAGAGCGAAGAAGAAGAAGAAGAAGAAGAGAGAGAAGAAGAAGAAGAAGAAGAAGAGGGAGAAGAAGAAGGAGAAGAAGAGGGAGAGAGAGAAGAAGAAGAGGGAGAGAGAGAGAGGAGAAGAAGAAAGAGAGAGAAGAAGAGAAGAAGGGAGAGAAAGAAGGAGAAGAAGAAGATGAAGAGGGAGAGAGAGGAGAAGAGGGAGAGAGAGAAGAAGAAGAAGGAGAAGAAGAGGGAGAGAGAGGAGAAGAAGAATAAGGAGAAGAGGGAGAGAGGAGAAGAAGAAGAAGGAGAAGAAGAGGGAGAGAGAAGGAGAAGAAGAAGGAGAAGAAGAGGGAGAGGGAGGAGAAGAAGAAGAAGGAGAAGAAGAGGGATAGAGAGGAGGAGAAGAAGAGGAAGGGAGAGAAAGAAGGAGAAGAAGAGGGAGAGAGTAGGAGAAGAAGAGAGAGAATGAGAGAGAAAGAGAAGGTTCTAGAACCTTCTAAGGTCCCCCCTCCTTAAGCCTTGTTCCTACTCATCCTTCCCCCTCACTTAAACCGCATTGCCACTATTTCCTTCAAATTGAGGGCTGCCAAATTCCTAGCAAACCTATGGAGTTCCTTGCAAGGTTTGCTCTTTGAGGAAGGAGGACGAGAGCTCATTCGACGCGATCGAAGTACGAAAGTGGGAGTTGCGAAAGGGGAAAATAAGCCGATCGAATCGAATGGAATTGTTAATGTCTCAACTCCTATGGATCAAAACCAGGTCTTTCTAAGACCCGGGATTTATGGTAAATTATAAGTTCAAAAGATAGTTTAAATGCATTAGAACTTGGGACAGAAAAATTCTCCTGTTCTTCCACGAAGGGGAGAATTACATACTAGGGCAAGGATTTCCTAGTGGACTCAATGCACAACAACATTGAGGAGTTAGATAGGTAAACTATCTAGGGGAAAATTCCTATGAAGACCTAGTCGATGCTAAGGTCGTTGAAAAGGGTGGAGCACTAGTCCATAACTCGAAAAGCACGAGTTGAATTGGCATTCGACTATGTAGATTCTTGTTCCTTACAAGCAAATACGAACTTAGGGAAAACCCCAATTCCTAAGGTATCGGATGTTGCGGGTTGCAATTGACCTAAGGAAGAATGCTGAGGCTATTCAAGAGAGGAACTTCACCTTAACATGAATGTTGTACAAACCACCAAACTTGTTTGTGTTTGAAACAATAGGACAATGTTAGCCTTGATCAAATTAGGATTAGGGGGAAGATCACTTAGTTCATTTAAAGGATCTAGAAGGAATTTGTTAAATCGACCTTGCGAAGCCCTAACTCAAGGGGGAGAGCAAACTTTTGGGTAGTTGATTTATGCTAAGCATGTTGCTTGGAACTGTTGAAATGGTTTTAACAAAGGTTGATCTTGTTAAAGATGGATTGTTGACCCAAGTTATGCTTGGTTGTTTGAAAAGGGTATCTCCAAGTGAATGTCGACTGGTTGTGTTGGTAAGAGGAGAGAATCTTACTAAGGATAGGTGGATCATACGCAAGGTGATTGCTTGATGTGGTTTTGGATGCTAATCCAAGTTATTTGTGATGATGATTGCATGGCTGGGTTTGAGATGAATGATTGCCATGGAAACAAAAGGGATGTTTTCCCTAGTAAATGTTATTAAGCTAGTTGCTTCAGCTATGGTTGACTTCCTAAAGGGATAATTAAGGAAGGATGGCACTAGCTACCCCCCGCGAACCGCCAAACCCTAACCAAGGGGGTTATGAATCCACGCCGGGAATGTGGACCGAACCCGTCGCGAGAGGTCTCTCTGTGGAAATTACTTGGCGTAGGAGGACACTTGGGTGCCAGTGGGGGCTCTGGCCGTAAATCCCAATGCCTCCGGACCCTACACAAGTGTTCTACATGACTCGGGATGGGATCTCGAGACCTTGATACTAGTTACAAGGAAAAATCTTGGTAGGATAAATCTTCGGGTTTTTATTACCGGGAGACGGAAGGATTTTTCTGCAGAGGTAGAAACGGACACTTAATTCTCCTGTATGGGTGGGAGGCAAACATTAATCTGAAGATAAGTTAAGGAAGTGTTTGATCTTTTTTTATCTTGTCTTCGTGTCAGTGCCCTAAATTACGTAAAGGAACCTATGATTAATGGGTTAATTAAGGAAGCTGCTTTTATGTATCAAACATAACGTGGTAGGTAATTAGATAACTAAAACAACCCCCGAGGGAAGTGTGGTGGATGTGACCGTCGGGTCCATCCTACGGCAGGGTGGTCTCGATTAGCCGAGAGCTTTCTTCAAAGGAAATGTTAACGAGGAATATTCGGAAAATTCGAACGAGGACCTTAGAATGTGTAAGTTGAAACCCTAATTCATAGCGTTTTAGGGAACCGGAATGGGACTATGCCCTACGGGCAGAGAGGTCGAGCGATGCCTCCCTCTCATTTCCCATTCTCTTTGAACCAAGTGTGGTATAAGTCTGCTTGGGTCTAGTTGTATCTACGCAAAGTGGAGCGACTGTCGAGACCGACACTAGAAGGCTGTTAGGAAGACTTGACTGCTAGGAACCCGGACTTCAGGTCGATCCTAGTGGGAATGGCTGGATAAGTTCCGTTGCGAGGCAGACTCAAGAGACCCTAGTTGGCAAACCCCGTGTCATTCCTTGGGAGTGCCGGGCGGCGTATTCTAGATTGATCTCTCGATGGGCTGCTAAGACATGTCCCGCAATTTGAGGGGTGGGCACGTTACATAGATGCTAGCTTAAGCATCCTCAAGCCTCCTCCATCAAACTCAATCCACAATAGCCACATGCGTGCAAGAAAAGAGAGAAGAAGAGAAGCAGAGATTGTGAAGAGCTTCACCCTCTTGATCCCTAACTTCCACACACTCACTCCCTCACACTCTCACACTCCCTCTCTCAAGAGCACACACACAAGCAAGGTGAAGAGAAGAAGAGAGAACTCTTGTTAGCCACACACCAAAGAATGAGCTTCCATTCACTTTTTGAACTTTATATACAAGCCCTAGGATGCCATGGGCACCCATCCCTTTTTACATGACCGATTGTTGTGGCAAGGTCCTTTTCCTATTTTTCTCTTCTTGCTTCATGCCTTAATCCTACACCCGTCTATTCTTTTATGAATGGCACATGAGGGAGCCTAGCGCTCTTTTACAAGAGTTTTTAGAGTTTTTTGAGGCGCTTTCCATTTAAAATTGCACTTTTTGCCTAACTTGAGGGGCTGCCTCTGCGCCTTTGCTCTTTTTTTGTTATTTTTCTACTCTTTGCTTCATATTTCCACCATCTCGAATTGAGGTTAACAGTACAATACATTTCTTCCCTTAGAGTAAGGTTGCATTGAGATCCAGCTTTATAAATTTCTAGAAATAGGTCATGATTTTTTGGTGATTAGTCTTGCACCAATAAGGAAGTATGATGGCATATTTCATGTATCAGATTAGTGACCATCTTGATTACTTTATTAACTATTGTAATGGATTTATTAATATCCTCTTGTTGGGAAAACTTTATTGTCCTATTTTTTTTTCATTAGGTCCGATTATTCATAATGTATAGATTAGAGAAGAATCTAATAGATCTTGATTTTTGGCAGAATATTTGTTTCGAGATGAGCTCATATATTTATATTTGATGTATATATTGAGGATATACAAGATTCTTATATAGGGCTGCTTATGCCAAAACTTAAAAAGAAACTTTATACATTATTTTGTATTTGATGGAACCTAGGATATGTAATTATTGTTATGAAATTACTACACAAAGATTTAGAAACAAGTAGGAGGTTCATTCATAGTGTTGAGTCCTAAATATTCCCAAGCTAAAATTGGGAGCTCTTGTATTTCATAATTGTTGGTATAAGCTCGACCAACTACAATTATATGATTGGATTGGAAAACCCTAATTATGCGGTGATAGGCCCATTAGGTCAAGGTCATTGATTCACCCAACCTTGTTTCCCACTCCAAGCAATCCTCCATCAAACACACATAGATAATTGGTCAATTCAAGGGTCAGTTCCCATAGCTAACACTCTACTGATTGACACATCCATGTCAATCCCTTGATCCATGTGGGAAAGTTGGCAAGCCTAAGTCACAATGATTTTGACCAATTGATGTGGTTGCATCCTTGTAGGTTGCTAGGATAGTTTCCCTTGTGACCCACTTTTTAATGAGTGGGGAGGGTTCTAGTTATGTCTCAATTGATGAATCGATTGTTTGAAAAATTGGCAACTCGTCATGTTACAAGATTGTAACTCAATGTCTCAATTGTTAGTGAGTAAAGGCTACAGAGAGCTGCATCCTCTTGACATTCCTCAAATGAAGTGGGAGTTCATCTGTATGGATTTTTTGGTTAGACTTCCAACTATGTAAGGAGGTCATGGCTCAATCCTAGTTGTCATGGTTATGTTGAGAAAGGTCACTACATCATTCCTATGAAGATTATTTCTAAAGCATCAAATATCGCTAGGTTATTTTTCAATGAGATTTTTAGGTTGCACAGGTTGTCAAAAAGGATTGTTAGTGTGATGATAGGGATTCATTGTTCACCTCTAAATTCTAGACTTTTCTCTTTCAAGCCATCTATATGCAACTTTGTTTCAATACTGCTTATCATCCTCAAAATCATGGGCAAGCTGAAAGGGTCAATCAAGTACCAGAAGACATTCTAAGAGCCTATTGCAGTAGGGAGCCGCCTAAGAGATGGATTGAATATTTGCCCTTGGTAGATTTTTCCTACAATGCTTCTATCAACAAAGCATTGGTATGACTCTTTATCAAGTGTTGTGTATGGTCAAGATTTCTTGTCCCTTGTCAATGTCTTTGGTCCAACCTTAAGGGTTAAAGCATCCAAGAAAATATTGGATGAGATGGAGAAGCTGACCAAAGCAATCTACTAAGACATCAAAGCAGCATAGGATTGACAGAAGGCCTACGCTGACCCCAAGAGGACTCCTTGAACTTTCAAGGATAGAAATATGGTATTCCTAAGAGTTTGACTAAAGAAGAGTTTCCTATCCTTTGGGAAATTAAAAAAACTTAGTCCAAGTTATTGTGGGCCCTACAAGATTGCCAAAAGTCTTGGTAGGAATGCCTATAGATGAGAAATTTCACCTCATCTCAAAGCTCATAATGTATTTCATGTGAGCCTTCTAAAGCATTATGTCCTAAACCTTGATTCTTTCCTAGATGATGGAAAAATTGCAATGCCAACTTAGGGGATATTGGAAGTTTAGCCCGATAGAATCCTTAAAGTTAGGGAAAAACCTTCTAGAAATCATACTCTCTATGTGTATCTTAGGAGAGGATGCTTCCTAGATTGAGGAGTTGATCCTCAAGAGAGACTACCTCTAGTTACTCTGAAGATGAAGACATCTCAATTTTTCTAAGGGAAAGGGGATGTAATAACTCTATCTCTTTGTTAATACACAATTCTTTTTTTACTCCCCTACATCTCAAATGCTTAATCTCCCCCCTCCCTGGCTACATGTATCAAGACTTTCTCTCAAAGCATGCCTTGACTTTGTAATTGTATTATCCCCTACCATACAAATGGATAGTTGCAAAGAACATCACATTAAACATTTGCAACGCATGTTGCCTAGGATCCAAATCCTTAACTATGCATAGGAACAACACCATAGAATTGCATATGAACCAGCCACAAAAAGAAAAATTTTTAGAAACCTTAAAAGATTAAATAAAATATAGGAAATAAGTAAATAAAAGGGGACTTGTTCTAGCCACCATTTATGACCATCTACCACCTTACCCCCCATTATCATCACCATCTCCTCCTCTACGACCTCATCACCACCTCCCCCTCCCTAATCACCAACACTATCATCATCATCATCATCATCATCATCATCAATTTGTCTCTCTCTTCCTAGAACATGCAATTCTTGCTAGTAAAAGATTGAATACTCAAATTTTTTCTTGATTAATACAACTGCTAAAATCTAAAAACATAGTCGTATTAAATGTATAAATACCTCTTCTTGTTTAAATTTTTAAAAAATGTTTGAGAAAGATTGATTGGTTACTCCTACTTGAATTGGATGTTATCTGTAATGTACGTCTAAGAAATTTGTTAAAACCTTTGCCTATGCCCAAATATTGAGCATTATTGAGCAAATTGTACCTCCCCTGATGGCAACTACTGGGGCTCAATTTGAGCCATTTTTTTTGTTTTCCTGAGCGCTAGACTAATGTTTAGGCAACAAGGCCTTATACAAAATGTTTCCTCCTATGGCAACATGTAACTAAGAGGGATTTTGTTAGAAAATGGAAATTATCTAGTTGGCCCTAAGATGGAGAAGAAGTGCATGCAAATACAATGTGGTGAGCATCAGGAGCCCAAAAATTTATGGGTTGTCTTATCGCTCTAAGAAAGAGAGTAGATTTTTTCTATATTTGACTCTATGAAAAAAGGGATCCAATGTAATGCGTATTGAATAATAAAGCAAATATTTTGAAAGGACTATCTTCATTGCTTTTGTATTGCACCTAATAAAGACGTGAAACGAACCTAGTGTTCAAGGATAATGAAAGAAGCTACTTTTATATATTGAACAGTGTGTTAGCATGCTTTATTTGGAAAACTAAAGAAAAACCATGCGTAAATGGAAAGTGGTGATCATCTTTTATTGATAGACAACAGTTGCTGGTTGGGTAGATCCAATGATTCATGTGCTTTTCTCATAAGGAAATACTAGGACAAGAGTTGAACATAAACTTTACATAAGGTTCATCGGTCTTTGGTCCTAGTCACACACTATTTTAGGGGAATGGGGATGAGATATTGCCTTATAGTGGGCAAAGGAATAGAGCTCATCTCCCCCTCATCTCTCACTCACTGTGAACCAAGTGCATTGATTGATATGCTCTCAGTCTTATAGGGTCACAAGTGATTTCTTGGATAGAGTGCTAGAATGTCGTTAGAGACTATTAAGTCTTGTAGGAACCTTTTGGTCGATCCTAATGGATCAAGTCTAAGTAATTCGTAGCGAGGCTAGCACCCAATTAGACTGAATTTTGATTATTCTTATGGAGTGCAAACGTTGGCAACTAGATAGACCCTAGATGATTGCCAAATGTTACCTTTTGCAATTAAGTGGCAGGTGCATTACATTCTCCTTACCTTTTCTTGAAACTTGTGATATACTTGGATGAGTGACTTCTGACTATAATCTACCACTCCAAGGTCTATTAATAGACCTATTACTAGGAGAATATTGTGGCCCACTCAATTTATGTGACTATTGAATCGACTTATATGTAATAGGTTTATAGTATATGTATTCCTTCTGCTCAAGAGAAGATCCTAGAAAAGCACATTTTCATGCATTGGGATGCAATTTACTATGTAACTCATTAGGAATATGGACATAAGTAATGCATCTAAATACTTTTAGATGGGACGAATATGGCTTTTTACTTGTATACTTCACTTTAGGTGTCACACCAGGTACAATAGACGTATATGTCCTATTCATAATGTATAGAATAGTAGTAAACTCAAATTTCTTTAGCCTAGAAGTAATGAGGCAAGTCTCTTTGAGACAACAATGCTCAAGCTACCTTTGTAATATTCTCATTTTTCTCCTTAGCAGCTCCATTTTGCTATGGAGTGTACCTATATGTAAACTATTTTGAATACAATTTTGTTGGAAAAAATAAAAAAACTCACTATGAAAGTACCCTCCTCCTCTATATGATCTAGGTATTTAATATACAAGCCCCTCTTCTTCTTAACCAAAGTGACTGAATATCTCACTTTTCTCCCAGATAAAATAAACCCATACCTTTCAATTATGATAATCAATAAATGAGACATAATACTTGCAACCACTCATAGTTGGAGTCTTTGTAAGACTCCACATATCAAAATGTATCAACTCAAGTGGCATGCATGCTTTTCATATGGAAATGTATACATTGAGTGCTTTTCACATTGACTTGTTACACATAACTTATGCATTCCATCAACTCTAAAATTAAGTAGGCTATCCACAAAATTTTTCAACTGCCTATTTTTTTGATATCACACATTTACATGACCAATTTACTTATGCCAAATTTCAATGTCAAAACCACAATACCTAAACTTTGTGCAAACATAGCAATATCCATTTCAGGTAGACCTATATTGAGGGTAAACAATTTGCTAGTATGCTTATCTTTTTTAATCAACTTGCATCCATTCTTAGGGTCCTCTACATAACAACCGTTGAATGTAAATGGGGCCTGTAATCCCTATTCCATTTTCAATGTGAGTAATGGGATGGGTTGTATCATCCCCTATTTCCACATAGCTTGGAGATCTAGAGCATGCATCTCTTCAAACCACTCTCCATGAGAAATCATGTGGTTAGATGCACCTGAATCAACATACCATATATCATTCTTAGATGAACAATTGGTAGTCATAGCATTCATGAAATGATGCATGGCAAAGCTATTCACTTCTGTTATCAATTTTTTGCTAGTGGAAGCATACTTACCTTGCTATTTTTTTCCATTTCTAATTTCAATCTTATTTTTAAAACAATTACTAGAAATATGACATTTCTCACCACAATATCAACATTCTCTATTATCACCATAGTTTTTCTTTGTTGTTGGTTAAAACCTACAACTTGCCCTCTTTGGCTCCCCCTTCCTTAGAATAGTCCTCCCCTATTTTGTTGCACACCATAACTTTGACCACAACCACACCTTGACCTCTACCTCTACCTCTACTAGTAGAGTAAAACACCTATTCGGACTTACTCTTACTTTTTGAGAAGAAGAGGAATCCAAGCCAACATTCTTCTTCTCAAGTATTATCATAGAAATCCAATATATAAAGTTAGGGATATCATCCTTGGTATTCATAGATGGCTTGAAGGTCTTGTACTTGAGGTTTAATAATGAGGTCACCCTTACTAAAGGTTGTGATTATCCTCACACCTAGTAGTGTCAAGTGTATCCTCTGTGCTACATAGTCGGCCTCACACTTCGTCGCCCTTTTGAAGGGTCTTCCTAGGAGGGTTTCCTTTTCACAATGAGCACTATTTGGAGGAACATGGAATAGGATAGGTAAGCTTTCAGTTTCAATAGTTACAAGGATTTTGGACTTCCCTATAAGTTTTTCTGGGTATCCCCCATAAGGACTAAGAGTTGCATTAGTCAGTGTGAGCTTTGGTTGGCCTAGTAGGGTCCATGCTTCATAGGTCAAGATATTAAAATCTACTCCTTCATCGATGAGAGCAACGGCACTATGCTCTCTTTTTGCGGCGAGTTTGACCCTAAGATAAGCAGGCGGTACTATTTCTTCATCTTCCAAGTCTTGGCTTATAAATTCAAGCCTTCTGATACATGCCATTGAGTCCCCAACTACACAACTAGATGTGGATTCTCCACTGATGTCTTGGGTCGTTTGTGCAGTGCCACTCGAGGTGCATCTATCATCAGGATTGTCATGTCTAGTCATCCTCACAGTTGTAGCTTGATGTTGTTGCATTTTACTTTGACTAGATGTAGTCCAAATGTAACCTATACATGTTTTGGTGGTGTGGCCTTTTTGCCCTTGTTGGCTAGATTGACCCATTGAGGTTCTAGGGTCTCTATTTGTCTTTGTTTGGGTATGGGATTTTGGTTGTTGTTTTGCAAGTTAGAATCTATGCTTGTGCAGAGCCATTACTATAATACTAGGATCTAATTTGGAGGACCTATCACGACACGGGTTTTCTCTCCAGCCTACTTGGGGGAGGTGCGGAGGGGGTAGAACCCCCTCTACAAGGGTCCCGGGGGGGGGGGGGGGGGCAGTCCCCCCATCCCGCAGGGCCGTTATGCTAAACACTATGCTCGATTTGGAGGACCGTTTGTAGCTAAGTTTTAAATTACTTGCTCTAAATTTCAGCTCGCTGATAGATCTAATATGTGCTTTGGGCTCTATATGGTCTCTGGGTCGGTTTGACGGCTTAGATGTGCCAAATCTGTATTCTATTCACCTGTCTGATTTTGGCAGTTTTCTGTCAGATTCTCAGAGGTTCGATTATCAGAATTGGATGTCCAATTCTCAGTGGTCTTGTTCGACTGGGTTGGCCTGACTTCGTCGAATGGTCCAATCAGACAGCTTGGTCATATTCCTAAGATGGTCTGATTCAACCGTGCGTGTTTGACTAGAATGGGTGTCCAATTGGGAAGATTGTCCGATCGAAGTGGGTGTCTGATTGGACGTAGGGTTTTCGTCCGATCAAACCATGTGGTCCAATTGGATAGGCATGTGTCTGATCGGACCAAAGGGCATGGTCTGACTCTCGTAGTCAGACGGTCCTGATTGCCCGATTTTGGGAGTCGGTCCAGGACACAGTGGTTCGCGATTACAAACCCACTGGTGCAACGTGATGATTTTTAGACCATTTCTCCTAGCATTCGACACGGCCCCCTGTCATACCTTCCAGATCAATGGCATATAAAGAAGATCCTTACGTACCTGGATTGGTCGAAAACACTAGAATCAAAGTGCATGATCTCCTTTGTGTGATCAATAGATCTCTCTCTCTCTCTCTTTCTCTCTCTCTCTCTCTCTCTCTCTCTCTGTCTCTCAAGCTCTCCTTAATCTCTCAAATGGTAAGTGAGGTCTTCCTTGCCACTCCTGGCCTCTTATTGCCCTGCTGGGTCTGGATTCACCTTAACCTTGCTCCTCTTATCAGCATTTAATCCCAGATTTAATTTTTGCACTTCTTTTCCCTGTTTCAGTCTATTATACAACAGCAAAAACCCTACTGTGTGCTCACATTGTTTTGCTCCTATCCTACCTAAATGCAAACAAAAATCACAAAGAAAACACCTACACTACTCCAACCTGCTTTTCCAAATTCAAAAAACCAAAAACCTATTTGCTAAGGAGATCGAATACCTCTTCAAACTCCCTTTTTTCCTACTTATCTACTCAAGCATTGGCTCAGGAAAAACCCTATTTCAATGCTCGATTCGAAGTGCACAAGCACTCAAGGCTTGAATCCGTTGGTCCCAACAACGGAACCAAAATGTAGAGGATAACACAATGTAATGAAGGAGACCTAATTGTCCTAACTAAGGGGAAAGGGAGAGAGAAGGACTGCAGAAGAAGAGGGAGAGGAGAGAGAAAGGCAAGAAGAGGAGAGAGAAAGAGGGAGAAAGGAAGAAGAAGAGGAAGCCATGGAAGCTTGAGAAGGTGAAAATAGAGTTTCTTGATAATTTCTGTGATGCCTCAAAATACCCTTTTACACCTTATATACCGTCAGTGTGACTGGTATGTTCCCATGCCATATTCCCGTGATCCCCATTCATTACAAACCATCCCGTCTCATAAAGTTTTTGTCCCAAAAACAAGGGATATAGTCATGGACTGTAAGGGTGTGCTGTAGGAAATCAGCCATAACTTTGTGTGGGAAACTCTGAATGGGACAATTGAGGTGTCGTTACAGAGCCCATGAGATGTACTTTCAGCCCATGTGGGTGAGGTGAGGCTGCAATCAGGTCAAGACCAAAATTGGTACAAAATAAAGGGCTGTCCAGGAATTTCGAATGTGCAGTCCCAGGTGGTATGGCTGGAGAAAAATAGCCATAACTTCCACTAGGGAACTCCGATCGGGGCAAGTAAGGTGTCGCAACGGAGCCCTTGAGGTGTACTTTCAGCCCATGTATGAAGGATGGGGCTGAGAATGGACCAGGACCAAATCTGGTATAAAACAGGTGGCTGTCCAGATGCAGACTACAGCCCAAAACAGGGGTCATAGTGAAGTGCCAGCCAACATAGACTCCTTGAGGTGTGGAAATTCATCCAATATAGATGCTGGGTACCAAGAGGCTTCCTCGATTGGTAGGCCTTTCCATTTGAACAAGTATTCATGTATGGAACGGGTGCGGAGTTTCTTTTCATGTTGCCCAATGACCGCTTCCAGAATGTACTGAATAAGGCCCTCCTTATCTATGGGTGGGAGCTCCTCTACATGATCTTTGGGAGTGCCAATGAAAGGTTTCAATTGGCTCATGTGGAAGACATCATGGATCTTAGTGGTGGGAGGGAGTTGGAGACAGTAAGCCAAGTCCCTGACCTTCTTAATGATCTTGTAGGGCCCATAGTAACGGTGTGCCAACTTGTTAGAAGAGCCGTCCTTTAGCGTGGCATAACGGGACTTAGGGACCTTGAGGAGTACCATTTCACCCTCTTGAAAGTCAAGGGGTCTTCTTTTTGCATCAGCATGGAGCTTCATGTGCTCTTGAGCCCTCTTGAGGTTTACCTTGCATTGTTGAAGTAGAGCTTGCATGCGGTCCAACTCTTCTTTTCCCAGGGGATTGAGCTTTTCATTGAAGATCATGGTAGGAAGAGGCACCCGATAACCATACAATGCTTCGAAGGGAGAGACTCCAATGCTTGAATGAGTGGAGTTGTTGTAAGAAAATTCAGCCAAGTGCAGCTATACGTCCCAAGAATTCTGCACATCATGACAAAAATGTCGCAAATAAGTTTTAAGCCACTTATTGACTCTTTCGGTCTGCCCATCCGTTTGGGGATGATAGGCTGTGGACGGAGCCAATTTGGTCCCCATGGAGCTGAAAATGGTCTGCCAAAACTGACTCATAAATTTGGTGTCCCGGTCATGTACTATGACTTGGGGCAAGCCATGCAACTTAAAAACATGCTCCATAAACTGAGTGGCAACTTGGGATGCTGTAAACTGGGATTTTGTAGGGATGAAATGGGCTACTTTAGTGAGTCGGTCAACTACCACGTATATGCTATGCCAACCCTTCCTTGGTTGTAAGTAAACCAGTGATGAAATCCATGGTAATGTGGGTCCATTTTCCTTCAGGAATAGGTAAAGGCTGCAACAAGACACCCGGTTTAAGAGAGCTATCTTTATTCTGTTGGCAAGGCACACATCTAGACACAAAGTCTTTTACATCCCGCCATAGGCCTTTCCAATGGAAGCTTTTTGAAACTTGATCATATGTTTTGAAGACCCCTAAGTGGCCAGCAATCGGTGAAGAATGCATCTCTTCAAGGATCCTTTGGGTGAAGGGAGAGGCATGGGGAATCACAATACGGCCATGGATCCAAATGAGGCCATTATGGAGATGATATTGGGAATTGTCATCCATGACACCTTGCTGTAATTTCTGGAAAAGAGGGCTGAATTCAGCATCAAGCAAGTATGCCTCTTGGAGCTCTTCAATCCAATCATAGTGGAGTTCAGTGATGGATGAAACCTTGCATGCCCACATGCGAGAGAGTGCATCAGCCACTACATTGTCCTTGCCATAGGTGTGGGTAATCTCAAAGTCATAGTTTTGTACTGTTGCCACCCATCTACGTTGTTTAGGAGTGAGGTTGGGCTGAGTCAAGAAAATAAGCAATACATTGA
>NW_028229930.1:0-42840 GCF_053477565.2 Lygodium microphyllum | reverse complement strand
ATTGCTTAGAATACTCTTTAGACAAGACCCCATTCCACAAGAGCACAGCCTACAAGTGCTCCATTTTGATCCTAATGCTATAGATAGTTACGTGATGGCTCAACCAATGATGCGAGCTGCTCTATTATCTTTGTTTTGCTTAGCTCTTCTAGAGGATATGAATGATAGCCACTTCACCCACTACAATCATCCATTCCTCTCCACCACCACCCTTCAAGTCCACCTAAACCTCAAGGGGTATCTCCAAAGCCACCAATTCCTTAACAAATCTATTAAGCCCCCTTCTCCGCCTCACTCCGATAACGAAGATTAACTTCTGTCACATGACTATACAACTTACCCAAAAAAAAAAAGGGAAAGATAAATCGCCCAAAGTGTCACAAGACTGTGACAACTATTACCTTTTTGTTGATTTCTTTATTACTACTTTATTTGGTTTTTCTTTTTGGAAGGATCCCTCTTGAAATCTAAACGCCTGACTTGCATGGCCAGTATGTGAATCAGACAAGAATGTCTAGTGAGTCAAGACTGGACAGTTAAGGTCCAGTACAAGCCTGGAAGAGACTTGTGAAAGTGTATATGGACAAGTGTATTGAAGAACTAGCCTGGAAGAGACTAGTTCAAAGTGAAGATGGACAAATCTCCAAGAGATTAGTCCATGCGGGGTCATCAGTGGAAATTCACTTTCAATTGAGCTACATTACTAATTTGGATGTAGCCATAGTCTGCAAAGATGGTTAGAAGACTAGTAGGGATGCAATGGAAGCAACTCCTAAAATTTAGGGAGTTACTATTTTTGGACCCCAGCATCTATTCGCGTCATTATCTTTGTTTTTGCACAAGGATTCATCCTCTGGTCTGTGCCAAGGTCAAATTTTGCACCGAGGATGGAGAATTTTAGACTGGAAGGCTAGAACGGGAAACACCTTCCAATGCTGCCATTTGGCACAAATTTGTGCACTTACCTCTTTAAAGAGGGGCTGGCGTGCAGTTTTTTGGGTCTTTGGGGGCTCATTTGAAGAGGATGGAGGAACAGTGGCTGATGGAGAAGATTGGAGAGCTTTCCTACCTTGTCAATGATGCACAGAGGGTTGAGCTTACTCCCTACTCTCTCTCTCTCTCTCTCTCTCTCTCTCTCTCTCTCTCTCTCTCCCTGAGAGTATGGTTATGCTTCAGAATCAAGGGCCTTTCTTTTGATTCATGGACAGTTGTGTGGGAATATGCTGTTTTTGCATAAGGCAAGAGCCTCTTTTCTCCAGGAACAGGAGCAGTTGTTTGCTACCCCCCAGCAGGAACAGGTGAGGGTGGTAACCTCACCAAGCAAGTGTCTGAAACAGCACTAAATCAGTACTGTTTCTGGACTGTTCAAAGGTTATTTCAGAGCCCAATTGATGTCAGAATTAAGGGGCACTTGGCACAAATGTTGGAGAACAGTATAGGGAACAATTTGAGCTGAAAACAGGTTTCGAAACAGGTCTGAACCAGTAATTACAGCGGGCTGAAATGGTGAAGTCTGCACTCCAACCAGAAGTTTCAAACTTGGGCAGAGTTTCCCCTCCTTGTCAACTTGTTTTGGGTCAGTAATTGTACTGTTATGCTGCCAAATTTCACCCAGAATAGGTGAAAGACAGCCCATTGTACTTTCTCTTTTTTTTGTTAAATAAAGAAATACCGCAAGGGGCGCTTGACTTAGGGGCCAACAGGGTGTCTGTGTGGCAACAGGAGAATTTTAGCTTCCTGTATTTCTTCTTGATTCTGTGTCTTTAAGTTCAGGTAAAGTGGGCGACTGTGAATTGGGTGAAAGCATTTTTATAATTTGGTTGTACACTACCGCCCTTTCCAGAGAACAGGCCGGTTACATGGTTCCATTGCCAGGACCGAATCACTTTTTCCTAAAGAGTGAACTAGGATTTGTTTGGGTGTAAGACACAGCATTGTGCATTATGGCTGATAGAAAGCAAGACACCAGAGAGGAAGCGTCTTCATCACAGGAGATCCCTGTTGTTCATGAGGTGGGAGAGTCTTCTAGACCTCCACAGTTTGTTACTCCTCCTGTTATGGTTGAGCCACAAGTTCTTACGGCTTCTTCTATGGATGAAGACATTTTCAAGACTCGGTTAGTTGCTGCTGTGAGTATGTTTACTCAAGTGATGCAGAATCCAAGGTTTTTGGCATTTTTGCAGCCCTCCCTTCCTTTACAGCAAGTTGGGCAATCTGCAAAGATTTCGGATCCAGTAGAGGTCTAGGATAAGGGTAAGCATGCTGCAGATTCAATGGAAACACCAAGGCAGCTTGCGGAGTCAATGGAGACTCCAAGATTGGTTCCGACTGTCCAAGAACAGGTGGCGGAAATGCTAGTTACACAGGCATTGCCAGTTCAGCTCGCCACTTAATAGCAGCCAAATGTTGGTTTAAATGGACAGGGAAACAGTTTTCAAGCTTTACCATAGGTTTTCCCACCGACCTCTGTACATCCTGGGTACTTTGGAGGTGGATCTGTATTTCAGAGTATGGCTGGTTATGCGCCTGGAAACCAGATTTATGTACTAGGAACAGTGTTTGGGGGTACACAAGGTTTTATGCCAAACCCCATGTATGGTAATATAGGCATGCAGCCTGGATTTCAGGGTGTTCAGGGCACTTTTGGTATGGCTGGTTATCAAAATCAGCAAGCAAGTATTGTGTCTACAAGCCCTGTAGCCAGTGGTCAGGCAACTCCTATGCCATCTGTTAGTGTTCCTATGTTACAGGCATATCCTATGGACCCTTTGATGGCTCATGAGAAGCCAAAGCCATACAAGGAAGGTGGTGCAGCCGTACAGTTTGACATCTTTCGAGGATTTGAAGATAGGACTAAGGCTCTTTCTTTCTTACAGTAGTTTGATGCCGCATTTGCAGGAGGGAACTTTACAGAGCCTTCTAAGGTCCGAAAAGCTGCCACCTTTCTTAAGGACAATGCTAGTCAGTGGTGGAGTACACTGTTGATGCAAGGACAGGCTCCTGCCACTTGGACTTACTTTAAACAAGTATTTGCTTCTGCTTGGTTGACTAATGAATTTGAGATTGATGTTATGTCAGCTTGGCACAATTTGGATGCATCTAAATGCAAGGATCTGGAAGACTATAACAAGAAGTTTTGGGAGGCTTTACTTCCAGTCACTTCTTACAGGGTTGTGCCATTGACCGAGCAGATAGAGAAATATTGTTGCGGGCTGCCCAAGGAACTCCGGAATTATTGTACAAAGACAAAGGTCACCACCTTGACTCAGTTAATTGAGAATGCCACCACAGGAAATCCATTATTGTTGGGACAGTCAAGTGGTTTTGGGGGCAGCATTAAACAAGACAAATCTGAGAAATTTTCAGCAAAGAAGCCATTTGGTAAACAGGTTTCCCAGATTTCTCAAAGCACAGGTAAACCTTGGCAATTCAAGAAGAAGCCAGCCAAGTTCTTTGGACAGCAATCAAAGGACCAGAAGAAACCTTTTGTGCACAAGTCTCTTGAAGAGAGAAAGCCTTTAATGGCTGAAAGGAAGTGCTTCATCTGTGAGCAGACTGGTCATATTGCGTCTAATTGTCTGGACAAGAATAAGAGACCAGCTGATGATGATAAAGAGGACAGGAAAGGAAAGAATCCCAAACCTTCAGCAGGTTTAGTGCTAGATATGCTGGGAGACAAGCCGCACTCGGATGCTAATGAGCTCTGCAGAGCTTGGGGTAAAATTAGGGATCAACATGTACTCATTTTCTTTGATCCTGGAGCTAAGGCAAACTTTATCTCACCAGAGTTGGCTTCTACTTTGGGCATCAGAGCAAATGAGATGGGCTACACAGCAGAGGCAGGGTTGGCATGTCCTGGCCACTCAGAGTCTGTGACACCCATTCTTGGAAAGCTGCGCCTTCATATACAGTCTTATGTTGATGAAGCAGAATTTTATATCATGCCACTTGAAGGCTGTGATGTCTTGTTGGGAATGCCATGGATGTTCAGAAAGCATGGTGTGTTGGATACCTTTAACAAGACACTGACTTTGGAACATAGGGGAAAGACTCATGTGCTTGATGTGAAGCTTAAAGGAGAGTCTGTACCTGTTGTATCGGCTTCTGCCATTACATCTGTAATAAAGAATCATCTTTCTACGTACTTGATTTTTGCACGTGATATCAAGGATAATGATGAGTCAAATTTCTCTATGTTAGATAGAGACAGGTCTGCTTTCTTGTCTCACTTCAGTGATTGTTTTTCTGACTCATTACCATCACAGTTGCCACTAGAGAGGTTTGAGGATTATGCGATAGATTTGGTGCCAGGCAGAAGCCCACCAAATAGACCTCCGTATAGGGTTAGTGCAGCCCAACAGAAAGAAATATTGAGCCAGGTGAATGAGTTGTTAGAAAAAGGGCTGATTCAGCCAAGTTCATCTCCCTTTTGCTCACCAGCGCTCTTAGTGCAGAAGAAGGATGGCTCTCGGCGC
Source organism: Lygodium microphyllum (assembly GCF_053477565.2). Taxonomy (NCBI): domain Eukaryota; kingdom Viridiplantae; phylum Streptophyta; class Polypodiopsida; order Schizaeales; family Lygodiaceae; genus Lygodium; species Lygodium microphyllum. The sequence continues at coordinate 38,365 of NW_028229930.1, read as the reverse complement.
ATGTGCATAGATTATCGAGTGTTGAACAAGAGTACCATCAAGAACAGGTTCCCCATTCCAAGAATTGACGACATCCTTGACTGTTTGGAAGGAGCGTCAATTTTCAGCAGGATAGATTTGAAGAGTGGATACCATCAGATCAGGATTAAGCAAGAGGATGTGCATAAGACTGCATTTAGGACCACGTTTGGTCTCTATGAGTTCTTAGTAATGCCATTTGGACTTACTAATGCTCTTGCTACGTTTAATTGAATGATGAACAGGATTTTTCGTCCATACAGGCAGTTTGTTGGTACATTCTTTGATGACATGATTGTCTTTTCAAAGAATGAATAGGAGCATAGAGAACACTTGAAAGCAGTTTTTGATGAGCTTTGCAGTAATAGGTTGCTTATCAATGGCAAGAAGAGTGAGTTCTTCTTGGAAGAAATCCAGTTCCTGGGACACATAGTGTCAAAGGATGGTGTCCGAATGGATCCTGCTAAGGTTGAAGCAATTAGAACATGGCCAGATTTGAAGACTGTCCATGATGTTAGAAAATATTTGGGGCATATTATCTCGAAAGAGGGAATCAAGATGGATCCAAAAAAAGTAAGGGCAATTATTGAATGGCCATCTCCAAGGAACCTGGAAGAGCTGCAGATCTTCCTAGGTTTATCTGGATTTTATCGTAGATTCATTCGAGATTATGCCAAAATAGTTGTTCCAATGACAGACCAACTTAAAGGGAAAGGAAAGAGCTTTAATTGGGGAACAAACCAAAATGAAAGTTTTCAAAAACTTAAGGTAGCTATTGCTCCAATATTATTAATTGTGGATCCCAATAAACCATTTGTGGTTGAAGCCGATGCCAGTGATAAGGCGATAGGCGCGGTCTTATTACAAGAAGGTCCACCAGTTGCTTTTGAAAGCAAGAAATTAGACGAAAAATTCACATTTAGTTTTCTTCGCATAAAGGGAATGTGTTCTTAACAGTTGGAATACCAATTGTAAGTGTTCCAAATGTTCTTCTTTTGATTTACTAAAGATCAAGATATCATCCAAGAAGACTACTACAAAATGTCCTAGATAGAGCCGTAAGACACTATTCATCAGCTTCATAAAGGTAGCTGGTGCATTAGTGAGGCCAAAAGGCATCACCAAAAAATCATAATGCTCGTATCTAGTACGAAATGCTATCTTAGGAACATCTTGTGCCTTAATTCTTACTTGGTGATAGCCCGATCTTAAATCTCTCTTTGTGAAGAATTTTGCCCCTTGTAATTGATCAAAAAGATCTTCCATTCTAGGCATAGGAAATTTATTCTTCACCGCTATTTTATTAAGTGCTCTATAATCAACACAAAGTCGCATAGAACCATCTTTTTTCTTTACTAATAAAATTGGCGAAGCCCAAGGTGAATTATTGGGTTGTATAAACCCTTTATCAAGGTAATCCTTAATTTGTCTTTCAACTTCTTAGTACTGCGTTTCACTTAACTTATAAGGTGGTTTAGAAATAGGGTGAGTATCCTTATTTGTGTCAATTGGGTGATTTATATCACCCCTATCTGGTGGAAGGCCGCTTGGTAAATCAGAAGGAAACACATCTTTAAAGTCATCTAACAAGCTACTTAATTCATTATTTACATTCAACTCACAAACATAAGAAAATTGTTGTTTAATATTACAGAAAGTAAAAGTATTTTGTACAGGAAGAGACCATAACATATATACCTCACAAGCTTCCTTCTTTATCAGCTTCTGAACCTCAATGGAACACAATAAAGGATTATCAGATACTTCATGTTCACCTTGAATGACAAAAGTCTTACCATCCCTTTCAAATTCCAGTGTATTATGATGATAACTACGTTTTAAGGATGGTTCCAATCCCCATAGCCACTCCCTCCCTAGAGCAATATCGGCTCTTTCCATGTTCATAATTTGAAAATCAAATTTATCTTTATATCCTTGAATCTCAATTTCCAAATTGGATACCGTTGTATCCCGTATTTTATTATCTTGACCTTGCATCATACGAACAACATATTGATGCCCACTCTTTTGTTGGGGAAGTTTCAATTTTTTGACAAGTGCATAATTTATAAAATTATGTGTAGCAAAGTCATCAATCATGACTCTAACCCTCTTTCCAGCTATCAATCCATGCACTCTAACTAAATCATATGGGCCAAAGGTAGGCTGCCACACAGAAGTTGACATACAACACTTGTATTGTACATCCATGTGCAAGACCTCTAAAGATTTATACCTTTCATGTCCCTTTAATTCTAAGGTCTGCACTACATGGATTTGTTTTTCTTTTCCCTTGCCCTTGTCCTTATCCTTTCCTTTGTCTTCCCCCTTTTTCCTTTGAGGGCAATTCCAAGCAGCATGGTTAGGGAATAGGCAATTGAAACACAGCTTTTCTTTTTTGGCCTTATCAAAGTCATCTGGACTTAACTTTGGCCTTACATATTGTTTCTTTTCAAAAGGTTGTTTTTTACCCTTAAAAATTTGCATTTTCCTTTTAAATTTGCCCACAAATTTTGAGGTTTCCAATTCCTTAGACTTCGGCTCCGTATCAGTGAGACTAGTGAGTGCACCTGGACGCATACTATCTTCATTGATTAATGCAAATTTAATTGCCTCTTCCAGCGTCTAAGGTGAACTCCTTTTTACTTCCTTTTTACAGGCCTTATCTAGTCCCCTAATGAATCCTCTTGTCTTTTGAAATTCATCTATTCCTTCCAATTTGAGGATTATCTCACAATATTCCTCCAAATATGTCCGCAGGGGTCTTCCCTTTTGTCTGACATAATCCCAATCTTCCTAATTTCTTTCCATTTCGTTTTCAGGAAGGAATTCTTTCAAAAAGACGGATTCAAATTGAGCCCAAGTTTCAAGTATTTTATTTGCCTCCTTTAAAGTTCGCCACCATTTATACGCTTTGGGCCCCAAAGTTAAACTAGCCTCCAGTGCTTGGAGATGTGATGAAGTATTTTTAAGTTTGTGTAAATCTTCCCATTTTTGGAGAAAATTAAAGATTGTATCCTTATTTCTATCTTTTTCCTCCCCATGAAACTGAGGGGGTTTCATATCTTTTAGAACTGGATTATCCCTCAACTTGTGGTGGGGTTCCTTAGGATCTCGCATAGTCACATCTAAATCTTTCGATGAAGATGGAATATCCGAGGTTTCTATCTTATTTTTAGCCCTTTCTAATAATAAAGTTAATTGAGATTTTATTTCAGTGAGTGTTTGAGTTAAAAATTCCATTTGAACCCCCTGAGCTTGCACACGAGCAGTAAGATCATCAAATTGTTCTCGTGTAGCAAAGAATTCTTCCCACTGTTTTTCTTGCATCTCCGTTTCATGGGGATCTACCATAGGGTGGTCCCCAGAACTAGAACCTTCCATTACTCCCTCTTTCCCTTTTTCTACCATTAATACACTGGAATTGGAAAGCAAACATAAGAAATTTGCATACAAAGTAAAGTACTTCCCTGGTTATAATGACAGAGCAACTGTTGGCCGGTTTTATTAATAAGCCCGAAGAGTAAGGAACAATTTTTGTCTTCCCGGACTAAACCAGTCACGCTGGAAATGAAGTTCTTTGGCAAAAACAGAACAATCACGTGAACCACCAGTATATCTTCTATGTATAAAACGGGTCTGACTGACTTCAGACAGCTGGTAACGAATTTAACTCCTGGCTTCAGTCGAGTGGAGACGAATTTGCTGTAAAATTGCTCTTCGAAGATAGCCGTGTGACGTGTAGGATTTGAAATACCACCTCACGCTTTACGTTACGACTTACAGTAGTCGCCTCACGCTTTTCGTCTCCCTGCTGTGTGTCACACTTTTCGTGACGTCACACGACCACGGCTTACAACTTCCTACAGCGACTTTAAACGACTAACGGATGGCGTGTCCGTCAAATCACCTGGCCTTTGCGCTTAATCACCTGACCCTCGAAAACACTTGGAAAAGACTTCGTGAATAACTAGCAAGATCAGGACCCGACAACTCCAGCAAGATGCAATGGCGGCTCTAATACCAATGTTAAGCGACTGAAAGATGAAGCAAAATTCTAGAGGAATATAGTCCGACACTCAAAGGGCACGAGATTCCTTTTTTCCTCCCAACCTTGCCTAGTTATTGCTAGCAACTTTCATCGTAATCCGATTGCCAGCCGTCACTTGTTGGTGAGTCCTACTATTCCTGGACTCTCTTTAATTCTAAGCTCCCCTAAACCCCATTCGGGCACCCAAGGCCCCCGGACGGTCATCCCTCGTGCCTGTTTCCCGTAATTTACCTTATTAATATAACATTGATGATATGAAGGAACAATATGCTGATGATGAAGATTTTGCAAGGATCTTTAATCAGCTTGTCAATGGACAACATCATGAGCATTATCTTCTCGAGGATGGTTTCATGTTGATGCATGGTAGACTATGTGTGACTATGCCATTGAGACGGAAAGTTATGACAAAGAGTCATTCTCCACCGTATGCAGGGCATCGTGGTATTGATGCAACAGTCAAAGCAATAGAGATATTCTTTTATTGGCCTACTTTGAGAAGAGATGTGGATGCTTTTGTGCGGCAGTGCTTGATTTGCCAGAAGGTTAAGTTTGATAGGCAAAAAGCACCAGGGCTTTTACAGCCATTGCCTATTCCAGATAAACCATGGGAAAGCATAGCTATGGATTTTATCTTTGATCTTCCAAGGACACAGACAGGAAATGATGGGATATGGACTATTATTTGCAGGTTTAGCAAACAGGCTCATTTCATTCCTGTTAGGAAGAAGATAAAACCAGATCAGATGGCACGTTTGTTTATGTGCAATGTCTTCAAGTACCATGGTATGCCACAGTCTATTGTCAGTGACCGTGATCCACGGATGACAAGTCTATTCTGGAGAGGCATATTTGAGAACATGGGCACAATGCTTAAGTTCTCATCGTCATTTCATCCACAGACTGATGGACAATCAGAAGAGGCAAAATCTATTGTCTTGGATTTGCTTAAGTGCTATGTGTCAGAGCATAAGTCAAAGTGGAAGCAATATTTGCCTTTGGTCGAGTATGCATACAATAACACTGTGCATTCGTCAACAGGCAAAGCCCCTTTTGAAATTGTTGAAGGTGGTAAAAAGGTTCCTCCCATTTCACATACAAAGGATAAGATCTTTCAGGCAGATCAGTATGTGCAAAATATGGGTGAAATGTATCAAAAAGTTAAGCATGCCCTTGAAAGGACTCAGGCAAAGCAAAAGAAAGCTGTTGATCATCACCGTCGTGAATTGATATTTTCACTTGGTGATTGGGTACTGTTGCGGTTTGAAAAGGCACGCTTAAAGAAGCGGAAAGGCAAGGAAAGTCTTTTCACTAAGCTTAGTATGCGATACTATGGACCTTTTCAAGTAACAGAGAAGATTAGGGATGTCAACTATAGGCTGAAATTGCCTGACAGTTGGAAGATTCATAATGCTTTCCATGTAAGTCTTCTTAGACACTATGTGGGTGATGTGCCAGAAGATATGCCAGCTGAGGAATAGCCCGAAGTTGAGGAACTTGATGAAATTCTTGTTCTAGAACAGGTACCGGCACACAAGGAAAGGAAAGTGAAAGGCAAGGTTGCTAGAAGATATTTGGTTAAGTTCAAGAACTATCCAGCTATAGATGCTAAGTGGATGGACAAAGGTGAACTTGCAGAGTCACCTAATGTGTTGGAACTTTACCTTGAAGCATTTCCCTTGCAACCTACTTTGACCCTTGTATCTCTAAGCTGAAATAGATTGTCAAAGTGACAATTGCTCAAGAAAGAAATTATGTACAGAAACAGATTTTGTACAGGTTAACACTTATTGTGTCCATATGGTTTTCTCAGTGCTAAAGAAGTAAGTATTGCTTGCAAGAATACAGTTTTTACTTCTATTGAATTGAATACATGTTGTAACAACAAGACACCCAGTCAGCATGCTAGATGTATAATTTAGTAACTTGACCTTTCAATTCATGTGTAGTGGCGTGTACAAAATACCAGCTCCATGCAAGTTGAGCCATCCCAAAAAAGACCATCTTTTTAGCATAGCTATACAAATATGTAGATATGTTCCTTCCATTAAACAACATCGTCTCATGCTCTACTACAAAGCATTTATCACAACATTTTCCATTTGAGCATAAGCCTGCATCACTTGTTATCATAGTTGTACCTATATAAACATGTTCATATTTGGCACTAACTATTCCAACACATCACTAGAAAAGGGTGCTAAAAACTTAGGACATGATGGCTGAAAATGAAGATATTTATGGCTTTTTTTTTGGAGTGATTACAACCGATGACACATTGACTAAAATATATATAGCTGCTCATGTAGAAAATTGGGCTCAAAATTCATGTGCCTTAGAAAAGCCTATTCCTATTCCAAGGGCACATTTTCCCAAATTATTGGAACTTATGAATGAAAAGATTAGAATGAAGGTTTTAGAACCTTCTTTTCATGGTTTCGCATGTCGAAGAAAAATGGATCTTTATGATTCATTCAAGATCTACAGTCTGTTAATCGTGTCACAATATGAAATGTTGGTTCGGGTCCAATTGTTGATGAGTTTGGTGAATCTTTTGCAGGGAGAGTAAGTTATTCCATGGGCAACGTATATTCAAGATATGATCAATTTCAGCTTTCATTAGAGAGCCAAGACATTACAACAATGAAGACACCTCTTGGATTGGTCTACATGTGTACTCTACCGCAAGAAGGTGAAACAAATTCCATTGCCCATATGATAAACACCATGCACAAATTCTTATAGGAATTTATTCCACAGCTTACTCTTCCTTTTCTTGATGATGTACCTATCAAGGGATGTGAAGTCTATGAAAAGAATGAGAAGCTTGACGAACAGGGTTGCAGAACATTTGTAGTTAACCATATTCATGATTGTGACAAGATTTTGATAAGGCTAGAAGAGGTTCATCTTACCCTTTATAGAGCTAAATCAAATTTTGGGGTATGTATTCTGTGAATTGACTCAGTGGGGATATCATTTTGATGTACCGGCCACTAGATCTCTAGTCAGGGTGATGTGGAGTCATCAAATGAGAATCTGCCACTATGGGGATATCATTGTGGTGTACCGGCCACTATATCTGGAAACAGTGATGTGGAGTCACATGATGATAGTCTGCCATGTTTCACACTTAGAACATACATGTGTTAACAGTGTGTTCAGTACACAATGTTGACTGATAGCATGTATGTGTTATACATGTACTGCCAAGTGTAAGTTCACTGGGTTAGCTGGAAGCATGCATGACATTCATGCAAACGAGGACGTTTGCGATTTCGAGAGGGAGGTATGTCACAAGACTGTGACAACTATTACCTTTTTGTTGATTTCTTTATTACTACTTTATTTGGTTTTTCTTTTTGGAAGGATCCCTCTTGAAATCTAAACGCCTGAGTTGCATGGCCAGTATGTGAATCGGACAAGAATGTCTAGTGAGTCAAGACTGGACAGTTAAGGTCCAATACAAGCCTGGAAGAGACTTGTGAAAGTGTATATGGACAAGTGTGTTGAAGAACTAGCCTGGAAGAGACTAGTTCAAAGTGAAGATGGACAAATCTCCAAAAGATTAGTCCATGTGGGGTCATCAGTGGAAATTCACTTTCAGTTGAGCTACATTACTAATTTGGATGTAGCCATAGTCTGCAAAGATGGTCAAAAGACTAGTGGGGATGCAATGGAAGCAACTCCTAAAATTTAGGGAGTTACTATTTTTGGACCCCAAAATCTCTTCGCGTCATTATCTTCGTTTTTGCACAAGGACTAATCCTCTGGTCTGTGCCGAGGTCAAATTTTGCACCGAGGATGGAGAATTTTAGACCAGAAGGCTAGAACAGGAAACACCTTCCAATGCTGCCATTTGGCACAAATTTGTGCACTTACCTCTTTTAAGAGGGGCTGGCGTGCAGTTTTTTGGGTCTTTGGGGGCTCATTTGAAGAGGATGGAGGAACAGTGGCTGATGGAGAAGATTGGAGAGCTTGACTACCTTGTCAATGATACACAGAGGGTTGAGCTTGCTCCCTACTCTCTCTCTCTCTCTCTCCCTGACAGTATGGTTATGCTTCAGAATCAAGGGCCTTTCTTTTGATTCATGGACAGTTGTGTGGGAATATGCTGTTTTTGCATAAGGCAAGAGCCTCTTTTCTCCAAGAACAAGAGCAGTTGTTTGCTGCCCCCCACCAGGAACAGGTGAGGGTGGTAACCTCACCAAGCAAGTGTCTGAAACAGCACTAAATCAGTACTGTTTCTGGACTGTTCAGAGGTTATTTCAGAGCCCAATTGATGTCAGAATCAAGGGGCACTTGACACAGATGTTGGAGAACAGTACAAGGAACAATCTGAGCTGAAAACAAGTTTCGAAACAGATCTGAACCAGTAATTACAGCGGGCTGAAATGGTGAAGTCTGCACTCCAACCAGAAGTTTCAGACTTGGGCAGAGTTTCCCCTCCTTGTCAACTTGTTTTGGGTCAGTAATTGTACTGTTATGCTGCCAAATTTCACCTAGAATAGGTGAAAGACAGCCCATTGTACTTTCTCTTTTTTTTTTTAAATAAAGAAATACCGCAAGGGGCGCCTGACTTAGGGGCCAACAGGGTGCTTGTGTGGCAACAGGAGCATTTTAGCTTCTTGTATTTCTTCTTGATTCTGTGTCTTTAAGTTCAGGTAAAGTGGGCGACTGTGAATTGGGTGAAAGCATTTTTATAATTTGGCTGTACACTACCACCCTTTCCAGAGAATACACCGGTTACAAAAAGACACAAGGAGTTGCACATAGATCACAGTCACTGCACCTAGGGGTTCTCAAGTCAGCCGCATCCGATGGCCTCGGTCAGCCGGCTCCGTGTCTAGCCCCCTAGCCCTTTTTGATTCCCCACTACACATACTTAGGACACATCAAGGGCACGACATACCTAGGGAGGTAGCACTCACCTATGGTTAGACTTGTCACCCTAAGCTACACGCATCGCACCTCCCTTATACACAAACTAAGTCCTCTAGTGAGGGACAATGCCCAGGATTGCTCCCAGCCCCACTAGCATAAACACAATGCACCACACGGCAAACTGAGCACACCCCCAAGTAGTGCATCTTCTTTTCTTTTCAGGTACAAACAAAGGCCCCAACCACCAGCTCCGGAGTCCCCATCATCCATGCAATGCACTCCCCATCTTATACAACAATGTCACCATCCAAGCGAAACAAAGCAGGGGCACACTGAGGCAGCCCCACTCAAAAAGAAAATGAAGAACCCCTTTTGGAACAACGCAAGATAAGGGAACCGCAAAGGGGCAGGAGACGGATCCGTCTAACACCATCGTCGATTTCAAAGATGGATCCACCCATCAGCCTCTCTCCACACAGGGATCCATCCAACACCATATTCAATTTCAAAGATGGAAATGCCCATCAGCCCCTCTCCATGCAGGAATCCATCCAACACCATATTCAATTTCAAAGATGGATCCGCCCATCAGCCCCTCTCCACGCAAGGATCCGTCCAACACGAGATTCAATTTCAAAGGACAAATCCCCTCACAGCTAACAGCAAGAAGAGACCCACCCCAACTTCATCTTGAATTTCAAGGGCCGGTCCACCCCTGCAAGGGCTTGTATACACACTCAAAAAAAAAATGCAACCCAACTAAACCCATCCCTCCTTACCACTCCACATCAGTGCCATGGGACTGGCACTATACTAGGAGAGGGGTAATGTTAACCTCAACACAAGAAAAAAGCAGAAAAAGTTAAAAAGCACAAGTTGGGTCACCTAAAAGAAAAGCGGCCTCTAAGAATCAAGTCAAAGGCAAAAGCGCATTTTTAAACGCAAGGCGCCCCTAAAGTTGTTGTAAAAGAGTGTCAGGCTTCCTCTTGTGCAAATTGTAAAAAGGGTAGACGGACATAAGCTACAAAAATAGGCCAAGTAGAAGGGAATGGAAAAAAAAACCTTGCCACAATGACCGATCATGTAAATAAGGGGATGGGTGCCCATGGGATTTCAGGGCATGTATATAAAGTTCAAAAAGTGAATGAGAGCTTATTCTTTGGTGTGTGGCAAAGTAGACTCTTCTTCTTCTCTTCTCTTTTCTTTCTTGCTTGCTTGTGAGTGCTTGAGGGAGGGAGTGTGAGTGAGTGAGGAAGTGAGTGTGTGAGGGTGAGGGATCTTGGAGGTGAAGCTCTCTACCATCTCCTCTCTTCTTCTTCTTCTTCTTCTTCTCGCGCGTGGCTATGGAGGATGGAGCTTGGAGGAAGAGATTTGAGGATGCTTGAGCTTGCATCACGAATCATGTTGGTAAAACTTTCCCATGCAAGTAGGAAAAATATTTTTAGGGGCAAGTGGAAGTCTATTCTAGCCATTATGAGAGAAAAGGAAGTTGTTAGAGAGCAAGGAGAGGCTACTGATGTGATTTGCAGCCACCAGGGATCAGTCCTATAGCATGTGATAGCAATTTGCAGCCCTCCAAGAGCAAGTGAGAACAGCCCAAGGTCCTTCTGGTGCAAATGACAACATATAGAATGGGGCAGCAGTCTTTTTAGTGGTCCTAAGCTATAGGTGACAACTTCCATGGCTGTTTGAGTAGGGCAGTAGCAGTTTTGAAACGTTCCTCACAATGAAACTCTGAAATTTCTCTCTCTACAACATTTTCTCTCATTCCCCAACCATCTCTTAAGTTATCTCAGCAAATTCCAATAGTTTGACCATTAGAAAAAGATATTTCAATCAATCTCTGCTATGAATCCTACTTTACAACAAAAATTAGGGTTTTGACAGACACCTTGAGATGCATACTCATAATTGAGGGCTCAAGTCTTGAATTCCAACAATTGAAATTGAGGAATTTCAAGGAGATTCAAGAGGCCAACCAACCAATATCAAATTTGGAGCTGATCAATTTATGTGAATTTTATGCTTGCTATAATTAGTGCTTAATCAAGTTATTTACCACCCTATCCAAGGAGAATAGCTGATTTCAGGAGCATCCTATTCTTGGAGATCCTAGTGACAGGTGGGCACCTACATTAGTGTCTACGGAGCCTACAGCTATTGAGACTCCTACTAACAAGATTGCCTCTCCATGGAGTTCCCTACCAATGAAAATTCTAGAGACTTCAACAAAGGAAGAGTAAAGGGGGGAGCATTAGCCTCCTCCCTATCGGGTCTGTGATACACTTTGATTGAAGGGCTCCCCCAAGAGTAGCAACCACAAGATGGTCCACAAAATTCCAACCCTTTAGATTGCCACATTTGCTGCCATTAATCCATCACTAGCTAGTTTTCAACCATGCGTCACCAGACAAAAGCTGTATTTTACAATCTACCTTATCCATACAGCTGCCATATCATCATTCAGCTGTGTTTTACTGACTTGCAGCTGCCACATCATCAATGCTACTATCACCAAGTGATTTCCGCCCTGCATTTGCTGGTTGCAGCTGCCGCCCTGCTCTTCCACTATACCAAGAGCTATGGACTATTGTGTATTCATCAGATCAGCCATCTCTCAACCTTGTGTTTTTGGGACAATGCAACCTGAATATCTGATTACAAAAGTTGGCCATTGTTTGGATTCTGCCTACTGTGATTTGAGATCCATTTAGGGTACGACACACTCTTTAGCTGATCTCTCTACCCCGATCCTTCATACATACAGAAGTTTCATGTTTTGTGTTCACTCTGAATAGTGTATTTAGTGTGTTTACTACATTGTGCATCATATTCACTCATTATTCATTCTTCAATATTCACTGTCTCTAAGTTACTCTTCACGTCTGTGTTTTTCCATTATCACTTTGTGTTTTGTCGTACACTTGTGTTTTTTATCTTTGGTGCTGGAGTATTTCTTTACACTTAGGGCTTGTATGTTCCCATTGTTGCATATTTTATTAATCACCCATGATTTGAGACACGGTGTTAGCCATGTACATTTCATGGGTGTTAAGCACATTTATTAGTTTGTTATTTGGGCACCTATATGGACAACTAGGCAACTCATTTAGAGGTAGTGTATTTGTCGAATCTTGTCCTTAGATTTATATAATCTTCACTCCTCCACTCTATTGTATAGAATCACATCCATCTAGAGACAGAGATTAGAGGTATTGCTGGTTGTCACATGTGCCATCACACTATGTGGGTTTTACAGTACATGTCACGCCTTGAGTTGTGATTCCATTGCCCATTCATTCATTCTTTGCATTCTTGTGTTTCTCTTTTTCATCATTCGTCTGAGTGTTCAAGCCTTGTATTCTTCCACTTTCGTTGCTTTGCTCATTCTCACAGTTCCAACAAAAAAGAGGGAAAAGAATAGTTTGAGCCTAAATCAGTCAGGCACCCTCAATTTCATGTGCCATTTGCATAAGTTGAGCCTACATCCAAGACTATTTTCAATATAATGCAAGGAAGGTCTAAGCTTCTTAGTACATTCAATTGAGTTAAAAAGATGCATATACATTAACCCTTCACTAGCTCATTAAACAGCCCCAAAACTCAAATGCACTTAGTGTGCTTCAGTGTCCCATGAGCAAGCCCATACATTTTTGGTTGTTTCCATCCTATAGATAGAATGTGCTAGATCACTTGCATCCTCTATATCCCTAGTTCCATCCCAATGATTCAGTCTCCATCATGTGGCTGTGTTTTTCTTCTCTCAAATTGCTGCAGTAGCCATGCTACTACCACTCATCATCTTCTGGTAGACTGTGTTTGTTCCCAGCCTGCTGACATCACATTCTAGAGCTCATGTGGACATCCTACTGCTGTCACCATCAACTCCAGGTGGCTGTCATAGGTACATTTTTCCCAATTGCCAGTCATCATCACTCCATGTATCATAACAGCCTGTTTCCAGTTTGCATGGCTGTTTCAACTGACATCTGCCTGCTGGCCATCATCTGCAACAGTCAGACTCCCTGCTTGACATCTTCAATACCTGTTCTGCCTTCTCCAGCTGTCCATTGCTGAATTACCCTAGTGGCCTGCTGCATTTTGCTCCAGATCATGCTCTATTGCTATCACCTTGCTCCTGGTGGATCATCCTATTTCGACACTCCTCCTTCTGGCTGCATTTTGCTGCCAGCCCACTCTTGCATCTTCCACAGCTCTAACTGGCGGTTTCGAGACGCGGGATCCATTATTGAAGGACACCCTTGGACACCTCCCTCAGCCTCCCCCCTTGAGCATTGTGTACATATATTCACTCATTCATTATTTGGCACTTTTCATTCATTCAACTCATTTTCATTCTTCCGTTTTGCATTATGCATTAGTATCTTTGCTCAGTGTGTTTCGGTTATGGTCATACACTTTATGCTTTCTTTTGCAGACCCTAGTATATCTCCACATGTTCCACTAATACAAAGTAGGAAAAATCAACACAACGTAGAAGAAAGTAATATAAAACTTCAAATCAAAAGATGCAGGCATACATGTAGCATGCACAAGCAAGTAAGAACATACCATTGTCTTCCTGCCTGCTGCAATATCCCACCTCAATGACGAAATAAGTGGTGGCAAAGGAAAAAAGCAGCCAAAATAATTCTGTTAAAGAACAATAACAGCTGTTGTAAACTGATTGTGTAATGATGACAAGTAAATACTTGACAAATCATAGGGTAGTGGAACAAAATTTTTCAAAACTTAACTATCTCTTTCATTAGACAATGTATTTTATGTTAGGCAGATATGAATTCAACACACCATGCAATGACGCTTGTAGGCAGAAATCGACTCAACAATGATAACTTAGCTTAAAGAAATCCAGGTGCAATCAATGACCTTTGGCAAACAGGGCAAAATGAGCGACTGAAGGGCAGTGTCTACTGTAGATTTGATTAAATACTGTGAAAATACTTTTATAAGTTACAATACCTACCTCAATGCGGAGCGAATTGCTTAAGAAATATGCAAGTCCTGCGGTCGCAGCAAGCATTGCAGTCTCCACCGGCCGTTTCGTTTTTGAAACCACCTCATCGGTGATGACCTCTGCATCTTCGATGTGAGCTGGGTCATCTGCGCTGCCAGCAGACCGAGCTGCACCATTCTTTGATTGCTGGTCCTCTGCAGCAAACCCACTGTCCGAACCCTCCTCCTGGAACAATGAACCAGAATCTGATATGGCTTCCTGTGAGGGGTTGCTTCGCCCCTTGGCACAATAGACTCCTCTGTGATAGCAATTGGTTGTCGAGGAAGATGACCCAAAAGGCGCCCTTTGAGCGACTAGCTGGAACCTTCTCAGAGATGGACTAAAACTTGTTGATGAGAACAGTCCACTTCCCGGGATTGGCGAGCTTAGCATATTCAACAGCTTCTCCTGCCTTTATATCCCTCCTCCTCTGCTGCTGCTTTCTATATTTGTTAATATGCTGGTTAATGAAGCCTCACCACCATGGCTGGCTGCAGACACATTCAAATAGATGCAAACTTCATCATCGTCAAATGGATTTAGGAAATTTTGGTCCTGCTGCAGAGGAAAGATACCGGTAACTTATAACACTGATTCTAATATTTAAGAATTATATGAATGCATTTGTTGATTGTTGAGTGATGATTATATATCTTTTTTTATTTGTAAGTCTGTTTTTTTGCCATTAATAAGACTAACTCTCTCCACTATACCCGAGGGTCATTGGGGCACATGTAAAGTGATGGTGTTTAACCTCTCTCTCTCCACACATATTTCCTGCTAACTTACATATGGGTGTGAGAGTGCCTAAAAGGCAAGCATGTACAAACCTTCGTCTCTCTTTAAACATATTTCCTACTTGTAAATTGATCCTTTTAATATGGGTGGGAGCCTAAAAGGCAAGCATGTACAAACCTTCCTCTCTGTTTAAACATATTTCCTACTTGTAAATTGGTCCTTTTAATACACACACACACTCTCACGCACACACACACACACACACACACACACACTCTCTCTCTCTCTCTCTCTCTCTCTCTCTCTCTCTCGTACACATATTGCACATGTGACCCTCTTAGGTAATGTAATTCCCACTCACATGGGACACCTTCATCTCCCCCCACCCTCTCTCTCTCTCTCTCTCTCTCTCTCTCTCTCTCTCTCTTTGACTATGTATGAAGGTGCACGTGCCTACATGCACACAAGTGTGATAAACACTCTCACAACCCTCTAAGATTAATACCCCATCCATACAAACTCATGCTTCCTCTCACATTTTCCCTAAGGCAATATAGTTTACCCTCAAAATTTATACACAAAGTAAACATGAAATAATCAATCCCAAACTTATTCCTTTGGTGGGCATACTAATGAGTTAGACATAATTGAAGAGTCCAACATCCCTTAGGCATTTGGACTTAAAGCTAGATAGGTAGACGAGAGCCTTCACCTATTTAGTAGCCTCAAAAAGTCATGAGGAAAAGTTTGAGCATGGTAGTAAGCTTTAAAAGTGGAAAAGGTTTTGGAGGAAGGGGAAAGAGGAGAAGGTATGTGCAAAGCTTTCTACTTTGCCAAGGATATATCAATGACTATATCACAAGATAAGCAATACTACCTATCAAACAATTAGACAAAATTTTTCTTTACAATCTCAAGTATACTCAATAATCAACATCTTGCTTATCTTGAGTGGTCCATCTTTCATTTAGAAGCATGCAAGATAGGGGAGAGAGAGTGAAGAGACATGAATTTATTCAAAAAGTAGAGAAATTTAAAAAGGAAAAGAGATAATAAAGAAAGGTATGGGATGCCTTGATTTCATACAAGATGAATGAGAGAGAGAGAGAGAGAGAGAGAGAGAGAGAGAGAGATGAATCTACAAAAAAAGTAGAGAGAGAGGTATGGAATGCCGTGATTTCATGCAAGATGAATCTACAAAAAAAGTAGAGAGAAAGAGTAAGTGGTGCATCTAATTCAAGCAATGCTATATAGGTGGCCCACACGTAAGATATTGGGAGGGATTTTTTTTTTTTTGGAGAGAGAGAGAGAGAGAGAGAGAGATGAATCTATTAAAAAGTAGAGAAAGTAAAGACAAAAAGAGAGAATAAAAAAGGTTTGGGATGCATCCATTGCCTGCCATGTAGGCTCAAGATTCTCTTTTATTGGGTTTGGTAGATTCAAAAATAAGAAGTAGAATAGACTATGAGCCCTCTACTCCTACAACACAATTCACATGGCATCACAAATATGGCGTGTGCTTCATGCCTTAAGCCACGCTTTGCATAGTAAGCATGTTCTCAAGAATGCATGTTCGATACATTTTATTTGCAATGATCTTACCTTTGACAACCAAATCCTCGATATGGATTTCACTTTTCTCTTCTAATGATGTATCCCTGCCAGCAATCAACATGTCATCAATATACACAACCAAGAAACTTTGAGACTGCATGAATGACTCAAACTTATGACACCATTCTCTTGGTTCTTGTTTCAGCCCATACAAACTCCTTTTGAGTTTACATACCATCTTTTCTTTTCCTTTTTCAACAAACCCTTCAGGCTGCTGCATATATATGTCTTCATGCAAATCACCACGTAAGAATGCGGTCTTTGCATCCATCTATATGAGCTCCATATCTTCAGCTGCAACCAAGCTTAAAATGGTTCTCAAGGTAGTCATCTTGACTACAAGAGAGAAGATCTCATCAAAGTCAATTCCATGTTCCTGCTTGTACCCCTTCGCAACCAATTTTGCTTTGTACTTTGGCGAGGAACCAGAAGTGACCTTCATCTTGTAAACCCATTTGCATGGAAGTGTTTCTGCCCTTTCGGCAACTGCACCAAGTCCCAAGTGCCATTTTTCTCAAGAGATTCCATTTTTGACAACATGGCTTTATACCATTTCTTGTTGTCCTGGCTATTCATTGCTTCCTTGAAGCAACACGGTTCACCACAATCTGTCAACATGACATAATCAGCCACATTGTTTGCACCAAGAATGAATCTATCAGGTTGTCTAGTAGCCTTAGATGATCTCCTAACCCAATGATCATTGTTTGCTAGGTGTTGAGCATTTTCAACTTGTTGCCTTGGCATTTCAGCCTCCAAATCAGCATTAACAGCTTTGTTGTCTTGGCTATTCCTGCACATGTAGTGGCTCATTATCATGGGCAATAGATGGCTGATCATTTCTAGCATTATTTTCTACATTTACAAGTTCATTCACAACAGGAATTTGCTACTATACAGTGGACACATTTTGCTATCCAAAAGGTATTTCTTCATGGAATACAACCCTATGGACCTCCTCAGTCCTTTCGGGTTGCTTATGCATGTGATCTTCCCGGAAGATAACATCATTGTTGCGTACTACTTTCCTTTCCTCGGGATCCCATAATCTATACCCCGTTTCACCCTTGTCATCATATCCTAGAAAAATGCATTTGCAGGACTTTGGCTCAAGTTTGCTGTGTTTTTCTTTACGAATGTGCACAAAAGCCTTACAGCCAAACACTTTTAGGTGAGCATATGAAGGTGGCTTGCCCAACCATGCTTCTTGGAAAACTCCCCCCTTCCCTCCCCCAAAGACCTGTTTGGTGACCAATTAATCAAGTGTATGGCTGTCATAACAGCCTCTCCCCAAAAACCATGGGATAATGTAGCATGAGACAGTATTGTACGGATCTTATCCAATATGGTCCGATTCATACGCTCTGCAATGCCATTTTGGGGTGGATTATGAGGGGCAATGAGCTCCCTCTTTATCCCTTTGATGTCACAAAATGCCTGAAAGGTCTTGCACACATATTCCCCACCATTGTTAAAGCGAAGACACTTAAGATTCTTATCAGTCTGATTGTCAACCAATGCCAAGAATTTTTTAAACTTGTCAAGCACTTCAACCTTGCTATGAATAGGATAAACTCATACCTTCCGTGTAGCATCATCGACAAAGGTGAAAAAATAATTGTTTCCCCCTAAAGATAATCATGGCATTTGACATACATCAAAATGTAATAACTCTAGAGGAAAAGATTTTAGCGAAAGACACTTTTTATGAGACGTCTGTGCATCTTTACCATAAATACAATGATCGCAATGCTCAAAATCAACATAACCAAGACAAGACAAGTAACCCAAACGAGAGAGCACTTTCATTCCAGGTAGTTTCATGTGTCCCAAGCGGCCATGCCACAAAGAAACACTTGGCTGCTCGATCAAGGCAACAACATGATCACTCACACTAGATACATGGAGAGGATACAAAGTATCACTTTTACAACCTCTGGCAATCACTCTAGATCCCTTACAGAACTTCCATTTTCCATCACCAAAAGTAGTATGAAAACCATCATCATCCAACTACCGTATGCTAATCGATCTCTTCTTGAGTTGAGGTACATGCCATACATGCTAAAGTGTGAAGATAGAGCCATGCTGAAACTACAATTGCACATTGCCAATACCTGCAATGTCACATGCATAGTTGTCCCCAAGACGGACAACACCATGTTGACCCTTGTATAGGTAGAGAACCACTCACAATGAGGGGTGACATGAAAGGAAGCACCTGAATCAAGAATCCAGGCATGCATGTCATCATCTATATCTGCAAGTAAAGCATGTGCACCAAAGTGTGAAGAGACCAAAAGTACATCATTCCCATTGTCACTGTCATGAGTGACTACATTCACCTCTTCAATTTGACACTGCTCTTGTTGAGTTGTTGACCCTCTTTCTTCTCTTCCTTGATATCATCTATCTTCTTGCCCTTTCCTTTCTCTTTCTTCCATTTGTAGCAATCATGTTTTAAAGTGACCCTTCTTGCCACAGTGATGGCATTCAACATCTTTGCCATGTGATTTATTGCGTCCCTTGCTATGAAATTTTGCCTTTCTATTGTGACCTACCCCTAGTATGCAAAGCACTAGAAGACTTACTGGATGCATTGTTTTTCCAATTCATTTCTTCTATGAGTAGAGCACTCTCTACATCAGCATTTAAAAGAATTGCATTGGAATTGCTCATAGTAGTCCTGAATGTATCCCAACTCTCTAGAAGAGTGCAAAGCAAGAACATAGCCTTAAATTCTTCGTCAATCAAGAACTTCAAGGTAACAAGTTGTTGAAAATGGAGTTAAACTCACTCAAGTGAGTAGACATTGTTGTACCCTCTTTCATATGCAAATCCATAAGCTTTTTCAACCAATACACTTTGCTTGCAGCACTCTTCTATGCATACAGTTCTTCCAGCCGAGTCCAAATAGCATATGTAGAATCCAACCCTTCAATGTTAAATAGCAAGGCATTAGAAATCGATAGCTCGATGGTTGAGCATGCAAGCTTATTTAACTCATCCCAATCGTCTTGTTCCATGTCTGTGGGCTTTGCCCCTTTGCTTTTGATCGGCTTTGTCGGCTTCTTTTGCAATAGGATGTTGTAGCACTGTTTTTGCCAAACCGCAAAGTTATGTGCTCCTTCATGCTTCTTTATGTGCATCAGATTACTGCTGTCATTGCTGCCAACCATGCTTTTCGACCCAAATGCGACAAAAAAAATTCAGTAAAATGCAGGCCTGAACTGTCACACAAGTGACTTAGGTACAAACAAGTACCAACTAGCAATAGATAACCATGTAGAAGGAGAGATTTCAGATTTGTAATTAATTTTTCAGAAGCACCAAACCATGTGCTACAACATTCCACAACTGATTACAGCTGTTCCAAGGACATATACATCACATTACATGAGAAATCCCAAAATTTAGCTGCAATTTCTTTTGTGCATGTACCCACGAGCATAAAATTTGACACACACGGTCAAAACCCACAAAAATTTTGTGCTCAAAGCATCAACCACACATCTACATTATCTTTGTCATGCATAGAACATGCTAATTTTGCCAAAATAGAGCAATTTCAGCAAACCCACAAAATTTTCCAAGTGTTAGGTGTCTAAATTGCATGGAATTAAACCTGCATGTACATAAAAGGACCAAATGTCGCACAAATTTTTGCCTAAACTACAAAAGCTCAAAATTGCACGGGGTCTAATGTGCATAAACGTCAAGAAATTGGGTAAATTTCAGCCCAATTTTTGCATGTACATGAAAAGCCCCAAATGTTGGAGGCAAAATGTCACAAATTCCTACAATTTTTGAGACAAATTTGCTTGTCTTGCATCACAATCCCCGAATTCGAAAAAAGCCCCAAATTTTTGGGCCACGATTGCATAGATTTTAGTGAAATTGACTCACCCGAGCAAAAAATTTCACTTGGATTTGAGAACCCTCAAAAATTTTCTAAGGCATGTGCATTCAATGTTTGCAATTTTTGGTCCAGAGATCACTGCAATGTGTATCAGCACCAAATTTGGGAGAACCCCCAAATTTCAAGACACAAATTTGCACTCTGTGCTTGTAGGTGTGAACACTTGGTAAAGGGGAAGAAAATAAGATTTTAAAAAATGAGAAAATGGGCCGTTGCTTGTCATTTGTGCAGCCCAGTACCCTATCCTCGTTGCGCGCGAGCCTGCCGTCATGTCACGCAATAGTCGCCTCCAGTCGTTCGTGCATTAGACATTTGTTATGCCTGCACCTGACCAGTCGCCTAGCCTATTAGCTGCACCCAACTGCTTCATGCATGTTGTCCTGTTGCATGGTCTCTCGTTAGCGCATCTGTGTAGCCTGTTAGTTATTCGTTAGCTGCAGTCGTCGTCCGTGAGCCTTGGCCATCGTGTTTGCTGTTGCCTGTCACGCTTCAGCACCAGTCAAGTGCCTCTTTTGCACTTGTCGATTGTTTCCTCCTCTCACAAGCCTGCCTTCAACTTCCCTGCACCTGTCGACTGTCAATTGCTACTCGTCAAGTCCACCTGGGACTCATGCAACACCTGAGCTATCTCTTGCCTGCTCTGATACTAGTTTGTAGTGACTGGGAGGCATGAAGATCAAGGCAGTCAGCGTTCATTACACGCACAGAGAGAGAGAGAGAGAGAGAGAGAGAGAGAGAGAGAGAGAGAGAGAGAGAGAGAGAGAGAGAGAGAGAGAGAGAGAGAGAGAGAGAGAGAGAGAGAGAGAGAGAGAGAGAGAGAGAGATAGATAGATAAAAGTAGAGAGTGTGCATGATTAGTGGGTACAATGATGAGTGTACCTCTTTAGGTTTTTAGATAGATATATATGTGTAAGTACAAGTGCTAAGGAAGGTTGTGTTCATACTTGAGCACATTAAAAGGCACAAGGGCCTTTATTCCCAACAATGATCTCTTGAAAAAGGGATTTATCATACCGAGTGTATCTCATTGGGATGTTCCTCTATTGTTCAAGAAGAAGATGGAGGGACATATATACTTTGTATTGATTACAGAGGTCTTAATAAGTAAACCATAAAGAATAAATATCCCCTTCCACATATTGATGATGTATTAATCCAATTAAGTGGTACAAAGGTGTTTTCAAAAGTAGACTTACGATCATGTTACCATCAAATCCGTATAAAGTCTAAGGATATTCCAAAGACTGCTTTTCAGACTAGGTATGGACATTATGAACTCACAGTTCTAGCTTTTGGATTAACTAATGCACTAGCCACATTCATATGTTTGATAAACAACATTTTTCATCCACATATTGATGAATTCATTCTTACATTCTTGGATGCTATATTTGTATATTCTAAATATCATCAAGAACATGAGATACATCTTAGAAAAACTCTTAAAATTTTGATAGAACATTTTTTTATGCTAAATGGAGTCAATGTTTCTTTGTAAAAGATAAGATTGTTTATTTAGAAAGAGTTATTTCTAAAGAGGAAATTCATATCAATCCAAAGAAGGTAAAGTCTATTACTAATTGGCTTGTACCAAAATGTGTGCAAGACGTGAGAAGCTTCTTAGGATTAGCTCAGCAAGAGAGAACTCATATTCAAGATTTTTCTAACATCGCTAGTCCTTTGATTGAATTGACTAAGAAAACTAAACATTCAGTTTGACCACACGCATGTTAGGAAACCTTTAAAACATTGAAACAAAAAGTGGTTGAAATTTGCACATTTAAAATTCATGAGATAAAAAAACATTTTGTATGTCTTGCGATGCAACTGGGGAGTAATTAGGATGTGTGTTGACATAAGAGGGAAGAATAGTGACTTATGAATCTCAAAAATAAAGGAGACATGAGATGAACTATCTTGTACATGACTTAGAACTTGTTGCTATAGTTCAACTCTAAAACATTGGAGATATTTGTTAATTGGTGTGAAATTTGAGTTGAGAACTGATCATCAAAGTCTAAAATACATTTTCACTTAGCCTTTATTAAATAATTGACAAAAGAGATAGTTTCAATTGTTACGGGAATATGACTTTTATATCAAATATGTATTCGGAAAGGAAAACAAAGATATTGATGCTTTAAGTCGTAGACATATATGTAATAGTTTATCTATTATACAAATTGACTAGATTGATTATGTGCAACTTGAAGTGTAGGGTGATTCCATGTATTCTAAAATTTTGTTGTTCTTAAATAAAAACTTGGGAGGAATATATGATGGAAAGTTTCATATATGCTTAAGGGAAATCTTTATTATTTGAATCGTTTGTATATTCCTATTGCTTTAAACTTCAAGAATTTTTTTCTTAACAAATGCCATAATTTTTGCCTTTCTTAGCTCATCCCAAATTTTCAAAGACTTACAACTAAGTCGATAACTCATTCCTTTATCTAGGGATGAAGAAGGACATTAAGACATATGTGAAGGAATGTTTGGAGTACCAACGAGTAAAAATTGAACAAAAATGTATGCCTAGTGAAATGCAACCATTTGATATACTTGACCAAATGTGGAAATCCATATCTATGGGTTTTATCACTAAGCTGCTTGTTGCTAGGAAAGAGTATGCTAGTATCTTTGTGGTAGTAGATAGACTCATAAAAATGACACATTTATTTTCCATGAAAAAGACTAACACCACTTTAAATGTAGCTAAATTATTTGTGAAAGAAATCTTTTGTTTGCATGGTATGCCCAAAAGTATTGTTTCTAATAGAGATTAAAAGTTTACATCTAACTTTTCAAGAGCAACATTTAAAGCTATTGGGATTGAATTAAGGATGAGTACTACATTTCATTCGTAGATTGATGGAAAGACATAGAGAGTGAATTGGGTTTTAGAAGATGTGCTTAGAATGTATGTAAATGAAAAACAAAACAATTGAACTAAATATATGGCCTTAATTAAATTTGCATACAATAGTTCGTGGTATGCATACATTAATATCACTCCGTTTGAAGGAATGTATGGTTATAACTATGTGACTACTGTTCATTTTTTAAATGCTTCAAATAGAGTAGAAATTTCAAAACAAATACTTGAAACAATGGGTGAGGAATTAAAAATAATGAAGAAATATATTAAAGAGGCACAACTAAGGCAAAATAAATATTATGACAAGAAAAAGAGAACACTTGAGTTTAGTGAAGGTGATATGGTTTTCTTGAGAGTTGAACCTAGTTAAAACTTTGTTTCTTGAAAAAGATAGAAGGTTATCTCCATGTTTTGCAAGACCATTCAAAATTCTAAATGAATATTAATTTACTTGCGTTTAAAGTCAAATTGCCATCTCATGTCAAGGTTCATCATGTTTTTCATGTCAGTTTATTGAAAAACTATGTTGCTAACTTTG
Source organism: Lygodium microphyllum (assembly GCF_053477565.2). NCBI lineage: Eukaryota > Viridiplantae > Streptophyta > Polypodiopsida > Schizaeales > Lygodiaceae > Lygodium > Lygodium microphyllum. Next base: position 14,708 of record NW_028229930.1, on the reverse strand, counting down.
ATAATCTTTTGTATGACAAGTTTACAAACCTGAATTAGTATTAGATTGTAAAGTTAGATATCTTAGAGGTAGAGATATTGTGGAGTTGTTCGTGAAATGGGATATATATTCTGTAGGGGATGTAACTTGGGTTCATTTAGATAGTTTGCAACAAGAATATCCACATTTTCAACTCTGAGGATAGAGTTTTTGGATGAAAGGAAGAATGTGATGCACCCTAATCAAGTCATATTGAACTTTTTCTTGACATGTATGTAGCTAGTATTTGGAAATGATTTTTAGGTTATTTTGAGTGTTTTGACGAATTTTGGTGATGGCAATTTTTTGGTCAGATTTTTTCTAACTTTTAGACATAATACCTATTTTAGAAGTTTATTTATGATCAAATGGAGTAGAATTTGGTCAAAGTTTTTGTCACTAAGTCCAAAGAGGAGATTAAGGAGAATATTTTGTCATCTCACAGGCTTGGTCCAATTCTTCACGATTTTGGAGATATGAGTCTTCGAAAATGAAAAATAAAAAAATTTCAACAAAAAAGTATCATGCTTTTTGTGTTTTATTTTTTCTTGGTAGGTTTGCATGAAAGTGATAATTTGGGATGATTGTGTCAATTTTGTTACATGATTTTCCTGAGAAATTTTCCATTCTTAGAAAAGCCTATTCTAGACGTGTGAAGCCATTTTGCCCCAAAAAAAGCTAAACAAATAGTCATCTTCATCATATTCTTATTCCAAAATCTGAGTTTGAGACTATGATTAATGTGGTTGCAATTGAGTTTTGAAATATTTTCGTGTATATGAAATCAACTCGGGGATGGTTGAGAGGTTTGATATCCGCATAGAAGGGAAATTTTTGATTATGCTATCTGCTGCTTCTTTGTTTCCTTCAAACTATAATACATATTTCTCTTTCTCTCTTTCTACTTGCATCTTTTTATAAAAAAATGTATCGATTTTTATTCACGTTGTAGTAAGCCACTTGTTTTTATTAACCCACAAAATTGGGTTCAATTCTCCTTTTGTAGCACCTATATTAAAAGACCATGCAAAATTGGGAGTTGAACCAAAGACCTTCTAGTCACCACCTTGTTCAACCTGACCTCTCTCTCTCTCTCTCTCTCTCTCTCTCTCTCTCTCTCTCTCTCTCTCTGACTCTCTCTCTCTCTCTCTCTCTCTCTCTCTCTCTCTCTCTCTCCGTGGATATGGATCTTAAATATCCAATCTCAATTCAACCATGATGAGTCCCAAACGATTTATAAGAATGTGTGTAATTTGAGAGTTAACGTGTGAAATGGGGCTATTATAAAGGTCGATGTAACTAAGGTGTTGTAAACTAAATGTAGTACATGAATCATCCCCCCCATTTCACCATCATCATCATCATCATCATGAACTCCACATTATCATCACTCAAATATGTCAAAACAAGAGCAAATCATTGTCTCCATCATCTCATTACCATCAACACATCTATTAGGAGTAAAAGGAGAAGAAACAAACAAACAACTCACCATGCATCTGAAGTTCTACTTGGAACCCTTCATCATCATTGAGTTCACATGAAAGGATGAACGAATGAGATTTGGATAGTTGCTTTGCTAGGGGAGATAGGAACAATCTATTTGTGAATGATATAAAGAGGGAGAGTTCATTCGAAATAAGGAAGTTAGTATGAGAAAGAGTGTTTTAGATTAAGCTGAAGCCTTAGGAAAAGGCTATATAATGAAGCCTGTGTGAAAGCATAACACTTGATCTTTGTTTCCTTCCTCTTGCAAGAATCATGAATTGGAGAGAGAGAGAGAGAGAGAGAGAGAGAGAGAGAGAGAGAGAGAGAGAGAGAGAGAGAGAGAGAGAGAGAAGGTGGATGAGCATGTGATCTTGAAGATCTACAATTAGCACCCTCCAAATTGGCCTATGTCTTCTTTATCTTTGAAATGCTTATTGATTCTCCCCCCCCTTACACAAGTTTCTCATCATTCTAAGCCAAAGAATCACCATCAATCTCACCTTATTGCCTAGGGCTCAAGGACAATTTTATATTTTAAGCACCTTGTAGATCTGTCATACTCATTGCCACATTCTACTTCTACATAAAAAATCCATTTGAAAGGTAGAGCAAGAGTGGAAGTACGAGTGAAAGCAAGAGAGAAGCAAGAGCTATGGAGGTTCAAGCAAGAGAGAGTAAGATGGTATGTGGGAACTCTAATGATCACAATGTGTGACCTAACTTCCCTTATTCTACTGTCATGTAAAGCATAGAGAATAAAGTGATAGTGACAAGCAATCACCACTTGTAGTGTACAAGTGTGTGGATAGTAAGTACAAGTAAATGTACACAACTAGGCACATGTAGCCTTTAACCCCCAATAACCTCCCAGTTAAAGGAGAATGTACTTGAGTGTGGAGACAACAATAAAAAAGTGACAAAGTAAAAAGTGTATATATAAGGCCAACAAGATGAAGAATAGATGTCACCTCATCCTACACCCATTATCTTCCTACGGAAGGTATAACCTTGCAATGGGAGACTTTTTGTGAGTAGATCTACAAAATTCTTGTTAGTCACAAGTTCTTGACAAGCTCGATCTGCTTGTTCTCAACCACCTCTCTAATGAAGTGATAATGGACCTCAATATGCTTGGTCGTCACATGAAATACTAGATTACATGCCAATTGAATGTCACTCATATAGTCCAAATGCAATGTAGGACTCACAATCATAGTAAGGTTTGCAATCAGATGGCCTAACCATAGGGCCTCCTTGCGAGCCTTAGTGGTTGCAATGTACTTAGTCTTGTCAATAAACAATGCCATGCATTTTTGCACCTTTGACATCCAAGAAATAGCACCTCCAGTAAAGGCGAAGACATAGCCAAAGGTGGACTTCCCTACTATCTGCATATCCTATATAATTAGAGTCTATGTAGCCAAGACTCTAGTATCCTAACTACCATAACAAATGTATATATATTTGTAGTGACCTTAAGGTATCTCATGATACCTGTCACGACATCCCAATGTTGCCTACTATAAGCTGTTTCCATATAAAAAGCCACAACTCCCATTGCAAATGCTATGTGTCAGGTCTAGTGGCTATCATGGCATAGATCAAGCTACCCATCGTAGATGCATATGAAATCTTGACCATCTTGGTCTTCTCATCATCTGACTAAGGACAATATGCTTGATTGACCTTCACATGAGAAGGTGATGGGTAGCCAATAAGATCATTATCCTACATATGGAATCACTCAAGGACTTTATGAATATACTTCTTTTGTGTGACAAGTATAGAAGTCCCTTAGAGCCATTGCGCATAATGCACATACTAAGTATGTAAGAGGCATACCCCATGTACTTCATTTCAAAGCTCTTCTTGAGTTGAGTCTTCAAAGCGTCCAACTTTTCATGAGCACTCCTAGCAAAGTAGCATGTCATCAACATATAGCACTGAAATGATAAGGCTACCATCATGGGCCTTCTTTGTGTAAAGACACAAATCCATATCGTTGTGGGAATAACCCTAGAAATGTATAAATGCATCAAAATTATGATGCCATTCCCTAGGTGTTTGCTTAATTCCATCAAGACTCTTCCTCAACTTGCACACTAGGTGTTCCTTGCCCTTTCCCTCAAAGCCCTTAGAATGCTAAATATAAATGTCTTCATGTAAGTCCCCATGAAGAAAAGTCATTTTCACATCCATCTAGTACAAGTCTAGATCCATTTGGGTAGCCAAGGTCAATACTAATTGTAGGGTAATCATCTTGATCGCAAGAAGAATATCTTATCAAAATCAATTCCCTTCTCTTGCTTAAAATCCTTAGTAACCAAATTGGCCTTATATGTTGGTTTAGGGCAACTAGGGGTACTCTTCAACTTGTACACACACTTGCATGGAAATGTATGTTTTCCATTGGGTAAAGGAGCCAAATCCCATGTATAGTTTTCCTACAATGAATCGTACTTAGACTACATGGCCCTCTCCTAAGAGTGCCTATCATCTCTACACATAGCCTCCTCATAAGTAAGGTGCTCGCTAGACTTTGTCACCATGATATAATGCATAGAGAGCTCAAATAAATCAAGAGGACATGAGGCTCTAGTGGAGCATCTCAAGTTTAGTTGTGGAGCTTATACAACCTATTCTCTCTATCCAATACCATGATCTTGCATAAGAGGAAGAACGTGGGCCATTGCATCACTAGCTTTACAACACGTTATCTAACTAGAGTTGGTTGTACTATAACATGAAGGTCCTCTTGAAAGATCACCCATCATATCTTAACTGCTTGCTCTAGTCTCATTGGCATTTTTTTCTTATGGATTATGATATCATGCTTGCATATTACCTTCCGAGAAATCCCAAGGGCCATAGCCCATCTCACTTATGTCAACATAAGTAAGAAAGATGCATTTGACAGACTTTGGATCTACCTTATTTTATTTGTCTTTGGGAATATGGCTAAAATTCTCACATCTAGAAACACACAAATGTATATACAAGGGAAGTTTATGTAACTCTACCACCAAGAATAGTGCATGGGGATCTATTAATCAAATGAACAATAGTAGTAATTGCCTTAGTCTAAAAGTACTGTGATAAGCCTGATTGACTAAGCATACTATGGAGTCTTTCCTAAAGAGTCCCTTTGTCTTTTTTGTGCCTATCATTGTGCATCGTATGGCATTGTGGCATTATATGACCCTACTGCCCGCAATAATGATAAGTAAGAGAGGCCAAGTATGAAACCAATATTCAAGAATCACAAACTTGCCCCAGAAGCATTACATGGACCACCAGAGGCATTCAAATACATGCTATCCATAGCGATTACAATAGACTTGCCTTGTTTACACTGTCAATGGTTGAATATATGCACTTGAAACTCAAAACCAAGCCTCCAATGTTGGGAAAAATGTCTAATAGTCAAAGCAACACCTAGGAGCCAAATGAGAGCAAAAGGAGGTGTTGTGGGTCAATGATAAGTTGCCTAGATAATATGCGTAGCCAACATGAATAGTCCTAAGGCTTATGGTCTTGCTTCTCAACTCAATAGTAGACACTTAGAGGCTCAATCAAGCCTTGGAATGCTCCTCAACTAGCCTATAACAAGTCTTGAAGGTAGGGAAGTCAGTGCATACCTCAAATGGACTGAAATTGATGCCAAGAGGCATATTCCACAGTGGATTCCATGAGTTTTTTTTTGTGGATTCCATAAAACTATTTATTTGATGGGCTCGTACACAAGGAGGATTCCTTGTGCGAGAAGTTGGCAGGGACGCCTGTCCTTTTCAGGCATCAAATTAATTTAATGTACACGTGGGTGATTCCATAAAATACATATTAAATTAATGGACATTTATGAGTTTAGAGTGCGCACTCGAATTAAATTAAGGTTAGGACAGAGTTCCAACATATTTAATTATTTTATAGTTGAAGACTACTGGGTATTCACTTTTGTCGGGTTTTATTTAATTATTTTTTAACAATTGTGAATGCTTCAGTTGATGTGTAGAGCAAGTGACAATAGCGTGAATCCAAATGCCTAGAAGAATTACTATTTTTGATGGATGCACGCCTTATCACTAAAGGCGTGGCGCTAATATTTATTTAATCACACTTATTTATTAAAGCACTTGACAAAACATTTATTATCTTGTATGCACATAGGCGCTTGGTTAAATATTTCATTATTTGATATTTGTATTTTGGCACAACCCAACTTTTGGATGCCCAAACGCCTTACTTTATATTTGGGCAAACGCATGAAACATAAAAGTAAAAGCATGCTATTTGTAAAGTGGGCTATTTTTTAGCTTGAAGATAAATAAATCTATAAATGCATACCTTGTGAAGTGCTCACATAAGGCATGGGGAGAGATTGCACCTAATTTGTCTCTTTTGTCTCATGTTGTGCAAACTTGCTTTTTCTTTGTACTTGAAATTATGAAGATTTGTAGAGTTCTTTGTTCTTGGGGACCTTTCGCCATTCACTACGCACGCATAAAGCATCCGATTTGTGCACCAATAGTATCAGAGCTGAGCTGAGATCAAGAGTTTCCAATCGCTTGCCATCTCGCGCAAAGGTGAAGCTCTTAGAATGAACATGCCCTACAAATTGTCTCGCGACGAATTGACAATACAGGCATGTTCCTGGTGGTGAAGCTGTACCCTCTGATTGCGAAGGACCACACGTAGGAGGCGAAGGACCGGTGGACATACTCCCACACAAAGCGTGAGTTTACAGAGAGAAGAAGAAAAAAGAGTTTATAAAGTTTGAGTTAATATAAGCTTAATAAGTTTAAAAGAGGCACAATCCTCTCAAAATCGACAAATCGTAGGCGGGGAGTATGTCTTCAATGATGACAACGATACATACTCTAACAGCATGCAATTAAAAAAAAAGAACTACTTAAGCTTAAAAGCTTAAGTCAATTAAGCTACTTGATAAGGCTTAATCATCCAAGTCACAAATTTACTTCCTCAAGTGGCTGTTCACATTATCTTTTACATCGAATTGGCTTTCAAGCTTCTTCAAATTATGTTCACACTCGCACTATTGTTGAACCAGATTCAACAAGAGCACTATCACGTGCAGGCCTAAGAAGATCACGTTTGAGCTTGAACAAGGCCGTCCCAATTGTCAAGATCACATAAGAAAATTTGTGATGGTAGCATAACACAAGCCGCCTCCAAATTTTTGAAGTGCCTACTCATACGATGCTTCCTCCTATTTAAAAGCCATAAAAAGCAAGCCTTGTAAACCCAAATTTGAGCTACGCTTATCCTTCTAATGAGATTTTGAGTGTGTGAGGTTCTTTGAGATTTTTGCAGGATGTTGGATCATAACATGGACGATTTTATGGGCGAAGGCGACTTGCTAGAGCCGACTATGGAACATAAATTTGATCTAATCATGATGCAGCTTCATGAAGAGTGAAGGGAACGTCAAAACTTGCAAGCACAATTGGCTGCACTTTAACAATCCATTGTCAAGCAAGACGGAGTGCAACCTGAAGATGTCATTCGACATACTATTGATGCGATGCTTGATGCACAGGCTCTTAGGAAAGAGGCCAAGATAAGTAAAATAAAATTTAAAATTTGCACTTTTAATGGGCAATGTGATGGCAAAATTGTTCTTGCTTTCATTAGTCAGTTTGACGACCATTTTCATGAAGAGCAATATGCTGAAAAATATAAACTTAAATGCATCACTAACCATCTAGTAGACAGAGCATCATTATGGTGGACTATTGTCCGTAAGAGTGTTGATTGTCCCTCTACTTGGGAAGCCTTTCAAAAGAAATCTTTGCAGAATTTCCTTCCGTCTCAGTTCCATGAGAAAGCTATCAAACAGTGGGTTCTCTTGCAACAAAGAGATCGTGAATCCATGCCACAATACACTGAGCATTTCTAGAGTGCTCTACTTCAACTTCGAATGCTTGAAGATGTTCCTGAGGTGACCCACAAGCACAAGTACATATCCGGTTTGCTTGGTCACTTCTATGCAGAAGTGAATATGTTCAAGCCAAAGACTTTGGAGGATGTCATTTCTTTAGCGCATGATGCTGAGGATAAAATTCGTGGACGAGAAAAGGGACCGCAATAATTTTCGATTAATGGTAACTTTGGTACAAAGTAATTCATTTCTAACTTTTGAAAATTCAATCAAAATGGCTTTGTTCCTTCTTCTTTCCGTAAACCATGGACTCAACCTCCTACTTTACCATCAATTGTTAATTCCCTCCATCCAAATCCCAATATACCCAAACTTCTAGCCCTTACCAACAATGTCTCCAAAGCAAAGCTTATGGTTTGCTACAAGTGTCAGTAGTCTGGACACTTAGCACTGAACTGTTAGTCTAAGAAGCAAGCTATTCAAATCAATCACTTGGGAGTAACTTATGATGATGACCATGAAGATATGCCAAACTTCACTGAAGATGATGATGATATTGGCGATGCTTCAAATACTTTATCAGGTATGCCAAATTCTCATTCATTATTAAAAATGAAATGTTTTGTGCATGGTCAAGAAAAGATTGTTTTGCATGACGATGGAAGCACACATGATTTTATTTCTGCAAAGTTGGTAAAAAAATTGAATTTATCTACTGTTTCAACTCATTATTGCATAAAGGCTACATTCTTAGGCACTAGATACAATGGTACACAAGAAGTGCATGATTTAGAGATTAAAATCGATGATTATGTTGAGCATCGAAATTTCTTGGTTGTGCCTTTGCAAGCTAATGATATTATTTTAAGAATGCCTTGGTGTCACAAATATAACCTTGACATAGATTATTCCACACATTCCATGAAAATTCATTTTAACGGAACCCAAATCACATTACATGGATTGCACACCTTTGATAATTTTCCACTGCTTAGTCACACACATGCTAAACGTGCATTGAGAAAAGGTAGTAAATCATATTTTGTATGGGTGAATAAAATTGAAGCTAAGGAAAATAAGATGCATCCTAGGCATGCACAATTTCTTTCACAATTTAAAGATTGTTTTGCTGTTGATTTACCACTTAGTTTACCACCTACACGTCTTGAAGACCATAGAATAGATTTAATCCTAGGCTCTCAACCACCATGTAAAGCACCTTATAGACACAATCAGATTGAACAAAAAGAAATCCAAACACAAGTTGAGGAATTGTTGAACCAAGGACTCATTAGGCCCAATATTTCTTCTTTTGGTGTACTTGTCCTATTAGTTAAGAAGAAAAATAATACATATAGGATGTGGATTGACTATCGTGCCCTAAAAAAAATCATTGTTAAGAATAGATATCCGATCCCTAGGGTAGACGACCTCATGGATAAACTACAAGGGGCCACTGTTTTTAACAAGATAGATCTCAAGTGTGGATATCATCAAGTATGCATGGGTATACCTAACATTTTTAAGACTACATTTAGAACTCAGTTTGATCATTATGAATTTCTTGTTATGCCATTCAGTTTGACCACTGCACCATCTATACTGAGCGTATATTTTTGAAGTATCAGAATTGTGTGATTGTTTTCTTTGATGATATTTTGGTTTTCAATAAGGATGAAAATGAGAATTGTGAACATCTATCTTCAGTTTTCAAATTGTTGAAACACAATCAATTATATGCTAACCCTGACAAGAGTGAATTTTTTCAAACTTAGATTGAATACTTAGGTCACATTGTTTCTTCTGATGGTATTCACATTGATCTTAAAAAGATAGAGGCAATTTTGAATTGGCCAATCCCTTAAAATGTGCATGAGTTACATTCTTTCTTAGGCCTTACCAGCTTTTATAGAAAATTTGTGAGAATATTTTTATTGCTTGCATTGCCTTTGACAAAATTGTTAAAGAAAGGTATTGTGTATCGTTGGTTCTGACAACCAGCAAAAGTCTTTTGATTTGTTGAAACATGCTTTAATACATGCACCTATCTAGCAATTACTTGATTTTAGTCGACCGTTCTTCCTAGTAGTCACTGATGCTAGTAGATCAGGAATAGGAGTTGTCCTCATGCAAGATTCACATCCCATAGCCTATTCTAGTTGCAAACTTAAAACTTCTAAGTCGAAGTATTCCACCTATGATAAATAATTGTTAGTTGTAGTTCAAGCCTTACGTCAATGGAAACACTATTTGATGGGATCCGAATTTATGATTAAAACTGACCAGCAAAGTATCAAACATCTCCTTAGTTAGCCATAAATTATTGGCCACCATATTAAATGAACTGCTTTCATTCAAAGTTTTCATCCACTTATCCAATATCAACCAGGAAGAGAAAATTTTGTTGCCGATGCATTGAGTAGAAGACCAACTATCCATAATATTTCCGTTCTATCCTTTGATTCCCTTACTCCTATAAAGGATACCTATGACTATGACCCCATTTTTCAAGCTGATTGGAACAAATTAGTCGCTAATAACTGGATTCCATTAATTGATTCTTTGTCTTATTATGAAGGATTTATGTTTTATGAGAAAAGATTTTGTGTCACTGTTTAATTTAGATCATTTGTGTTGCACGAAATTCATTGTCCTCCATATCAAGGTCATAGAGGTATTATTTCCACTTTAAGAATATTGGTTGAAGATTTTTACTGGCCGCAAATGGAATCTAATATTTCTAACTTTGTTTTTGAGTGTTTAATTTGCGAAAGAGTCAAGCGACACCATGGTAAGCAATATGGTTTATTAATGCCTTTACCAACTCTTGACTGTCCATGGAAACATATTTCACTGGATTTTATAAGTGATTTGCCTAATACACAAGCTTATCATGAAATGATTTGGACTATAGTAGATCAATTTAGTAAACAAGCATATTTTCTACCATGCAAGAAAACATTAACTACATCTCAAGCTGCAGAATTATTTTTGAAGAATATTTTCACTAATCATGGTTTGCCAAAAGTTATTATTTCTGATTGTGATTCTAGATTTTATAATAATTTTTGGACTACTTTGTTTGCTAATTTAGGTATTAAGATTGATTTCTCATCTGCATTCCATCTTGAAACCAATGGGCAAATAGAAGCTACGAATAGTACAATTCTTGATCTTTTGCGTGCATACATAATTTCAAAACTGTAAACATGGGACACACATTTACATCTACTTCAATTTGTATACAATAATACACCACACACAGCTACTCATAAAGCACCTTTTGAAATCATTTATGGACATAGATTGCCTATACTTGTTATATCATTGTCGAATAAAATTAAAGCTACTGATGATATTGCCAATATGCATGCTACTATTTTTGCTCAAGTTAAAGATATAATTGTGAAGGCCCAGCAATCATGCACTAAACAAGCTAGTAATAAAAGACAAGCCATGAGTTTCAATGTTGGTGACTATGCTTGGTTACACATAGAAAAGAGAAGATTGAAAAGTGTTGAGAAACACCCTATTGTTAAATTAGCACCTAGGTTTTATGGGCCTTTCAAAATAATTTACAAGATAAGTGATAATGCATTTAAATTAGAACTACCCAAACATTGGAAGATCCATAATACTTTTCATATCGGTTTGTTACGACCTTTTAGAGGCCAATTACATGTCCACCCTATCTATGAAAACCCTCCTTTGTTAGAAGAAGAAACTGAAATCTTGAAACTATTCTAGACACTGACTATCTAACTACTACAACTAGCCGTAGATATTCTAGATATTTGATTAAGTTTAAAAATCATCATGTTGAAGAGGCCCAATGGATGCACGCCCGTGACCTAAGTGCTTACATCTCACTACTAACACCACGTTGAGCTAATAGCAATTGAGGAAAATTGCTATTCCACCTCAGGGGTATGATGCCAGGAGGCATATTCCACGGTGGATTCTGTGAGATTTTTTCTGTGGATTTCGTAAAACTATTTATTTTCCAGGGTTCGTACACAAGGAGGATTCCTTGTGCGAGAAGTTGATGGGGACGCTTGTCCTTTTCGGGTGTCAGATTAATTTAATGTACACGTGGGCGATTCCATAAAATACATATTAAATTGATGGAGGTTTATTATTCTAGAGTGCGCACTTGAATTAGATTAAGGTTAGAATAGAGTTTTCACCTATTTAATTATTTTGTAGGTGAAGACTGCGAGGTATTCACTTTTGTTGGATTTTATTTAATTATTTTCTAACAATTGTGAATGCTTCAGTTGATGTATAGAGTAAGCGGCGATGGCGTTGGGTAGCACCCTGCGATGCCTTGAATTCGAATACCTAGAAGAATTACTATTTTTGATGGGTGCGCGCCTTATCACTAAAGGCGTAGCACCAATATTTATTTAAGCGCGTTTATTTATTAAAGCACTTGACAAAACATTTATTATCTTATATGCACATAGACACTTGATTAAATATTTAATTATTTAATATTTTTATTTGGGCACAAACTGACTTTTGGATGTCCAAACGCCTTACTTTATATTTGGGCAAACGCAAGCACAAAAGCAAAAGCATGCTATTTGTAAAGTGGGCTATTTTTGAGCTTGAAGATAAATAAATCTATACATACATGCCTTGTGAAGCACTCATACAAGGCATGGGGGAAGATTCACCCAATTTGTCTCTTTTGTCTCATATCGTGTAAATTTGCTTTTGCTTTGTACTTGAAATTATGAAGGTTTGTAGAGTTCTTTGTTCTTGGGGACCTTCTGACATTCACTACGCATGTGTACAACATCTAATCTGCGCACTAGAAATGGGACTACTATAAAAGATATAAGTCAAACTCTTTTCTCAAGCTAAATGCAATGTTAGTGAAGCTCCTTGAATGCATGTTTTGATACTAGTTGAAAGGTGAAGTAGAATTGGAAGCACAAGCGGAAGCAAGAGCTATGGCGGCTCAAGCAAAAGAGACTAAGATGGTATGTGGGAACTCTAATAGTCACAATGTATGACCTACCTTACCTTATTTTACTATCATGTGAAGAATAAAGAATAAAGTGTTAGTGACAAATGGTTGCCACCTGCAATGTACAAGTGTGTGGGCAATAAGTACAAATGTAGGTGGCTAGACACAGGAAGCCTTTAACCCTCCAACACCATCCATCCGACCTTAGTACCATCTCACTTTCTATCATTTCCATAGCCATCCACAAGACCTCATTTACCTAGCCTAATACTCTTCTTGGACTTGTTGAGGTTCACTTCAAAGATCATACAAATCTGGGAGGCCTACGAGCATCGACTAAAGGAGATAAACAAGGAGTACACGTTGGATAGTTCGTGTGTCCATGATGGCCCCCAAGAGAAGGAGCATTGGAGCCATGCAAGAGATCATGTGAATGAGGTTCTGCCCACATCAACTCAAGTCCAAGCACCCCTCTTTATATCTAGGATTTATGTTCTCACTACAATACTAGTTGAAGTAATGATTGTTAATGGAAGAATCAAGATAGTATAAATACTCAATCCAAGTGTCCTTGTTGATACCCTAGATTTGAGTAGACAAACAATAGTTTGGTTCCCTAGGACGGAGTTTCCATAAGGAGCATCCCCTCTTGTGATGGAAGCGAGTCCATACTTAGAGTGCTATACAATTAATTAGATTTTCTTTATATGAAATGATTGAATGATTATTTAGTTATTTATAAAAACTTGCTGCTTTAAGGTTAATATGTATGCAAACAACCTCATTTGCACATTGCATCCTAATCTAAGCTCTCACAAGCATTCTTCTTGAACGCATACATAATTTTTTGGGAAAATAATGTTTAGCATTATTCTTATTTTCCTCTAAAGAGGCCTATAATGCATGCACAAATGATAAGTTATAATAATAATTAAAGGTAGCAATGAAAGTAGAACATATCCCTCATCATCCACCACATCATGTATAAAATGTATCGCATTTTAGCTAGAAAATAAGCTCTTCTTAGTTCTTGGAAAGCAAGAGGCATATCAAATGTCCCGCTCCAATACTTTCAAGATAAATGGGATTAGTCGGTTGTATTCAACTCTAATGAATACTTTCAAGATGACTGGAATTGGTTGATTGTGCACACCTAGAAGTCTATTTCAAATCAACCAACATTTTTTTTCAACAAAGAATAAGTTGTGTGGAAGGAAATCTGTTCATTTTACCCTCAACAAAACTAAAATTAGTTGCCCAATGAGTAACCGATTAATTTCCAAAAGCAATGATATTTATGTTTTGACACAATGCACCAAAGCATGTGATAATGCATATTCAATGTATTAATACTATCACGAAGCTTGGGGGAGCTGAACTTATTAATTAATAATGGCTTAATTCCTTCTTTCCTCTTAGAAGTTTTCCAAAAGATCTCAACAACCATAGACATAAAACTTTATATCTGATTTTGTTCCCATAGTACAAGTGAGAGAGAAAATTGTATGTATACCACATTAACTAGCTACAAAACTTGAAAATGAATATTGGAGGCCATGTGGATAACTTCTAGTAATCATGTTTGACATGAAGCTTTTGCATAAGCCATCCACTCATTTTCTTCAAAGTAATATTTTATTTGAAAGGATATCCCAACTGCTAGACAATGTGATCATTAGGGAGAGGATAATCTCACCATGCCAAAGGAGATGATGCCATTGGTCTTAGACGGAGAAACAAATTTTGATTTACAAAAACCAACCTTTAGACCAACAACCAAATGACAACTTTCTTAAGCTTTCATTGAGGTGTGGCAACATCCCTTTCTTAATTTTGTTGATGATAAGGGAATAATCAACATACACTTGTGATAATAAATGAGAACCATTTGGCAATTCAAGTCCATGCAATTGCCAAACAACAGTTAAAGAATCCTAATACACCAGAAAAGGATGAGTAGGCCATACATATAATAAAGAACTCAAAGGGCACCTAGACAATTCGATCTGCCCAAAGTTTTGGTATTAAAAAAAGCACCTTCTAAAATAGTAGAAGCCTTGTTGTCTTCATAAATCAAAAAAACCAAAATTTTCATTTTAGGACCAAAATCCAAATTTACCATTATTTGTGCAACCTAATGCCAATTAATATAATCAAGGGCCCTCTCAATATCAATATGCATAACTAGAAAGCCTAATTGGCATATTTGGCACGATCAATGGCAATATGAACAAATCTTCTAAAGCCATGTCCCAACTCTCAGGTAAGGTTGACCAACAAGAATATAGCCTCAACCAAACTTTTGTATTGCCAATTGATAGCAAATGG